>NW_026125121.1:0-101361 GCF_943737965.1 Phodopus roborovskii
GAAGGTGATGCCTTCAGCAGGATCTTCAAAGTCTGTCATATTATTTGGAGTAGGGCCTAGGCTCTGCTCCCTGTGTATCTAGCTGAGTATCCTCTAGGAGGAATGGGCTCCCAAAGTCCATTGGTATACTATGGATACATGCTGATCCACTACCAAATTATTTAAAGATTGTCCAGGCTCACTTTCTATTTTTCCCTCCCACATTCATAGGCTTTGGGTCCAGTCCTATGCTTATTTTCCAGCTATTAGACTGGGGTTCATGAACATGTTCTGGTCAGCTGTTTCTGTGGGTTTCTCCAGCCTGGTCTTGATCCTTTCCTCATGTGCTCCTCCTCTACAACTGGATTCTAGTAGTTTAGCTGGTGGCAAGTGGGTGTCTCCTTCTGCTTCCTCAGCTACTGGATGAATGCTCTAGGATGGCATATAAGGTAGTCATCAATCATTATCAGGGAGGACATTACATTAGCCTCTCCACTATTGCTTACATTGTTGGTTAAGTTCATTCTTTTTAGATCTCTGGATATTCTCCTAGTGTCAGATTTCTCTTAAAACTTCTCGCGGCTCCCTCTATGATGGTATCTCTTTTCTTGATATATTTGTCCCTTCCCTGACTCAATCTTCTTGCTCCCTCAAGCCTCTTCTCCCTCATTCCTCCCCCTTCTCTTTCACTTAACTCCCTCTCCTATACCCCCTTCTTAATTTGTGCAGGAGATTTTGTCTCTTCCTCATTCCCTGGAGGATCATGTATGTCTCTCTTAGGGTACTCCTTGTGTCCTAGCTTCTCAAGGCTGATAATCATTGCTATATATCTAAAATCCATATAAATAAGTATATACTATGTTTGTATTTTTGTGACTGGGTTATCTCACTCAGAATGGTTTCTTCTCAGTCCCATCATTTGCCTTGAATTTCAAGATAGCCATAGATCAGTGTATTGCCCAGCCCATAGTACCAATTTTAAAATATTTGACTTAAATATGCCTCTAGGTGAATCAATGAATCTATGTGGTTAGAATTTTTCAGGAATTCATAAAATTTGCCATTGTTATATATTTTCTTTTAAAAAAGTTTATTATTTTTTAATTTCATAAGATATATCCTATCATTTTCTTTTCCATCTTCTTCCTCCCAGATCTCTACCTCCCTTACCCACTCAGGTTCATGTTCTTTGACTCATTTAAAAAATTAAAGTTAAAAGATAGTAGAGAACATGGAATCTCAATTCCATGTTGGGTATCTGCACAGCGCAGTGGCCTGTAAGGAGTATGATTAACTCCAGTGATACTCTGTTAAAAAAAAAATCTGATTTTCTTCTCCCAGTAGATAGCTTCATTCATAGACATTAAACTTTCTGCTCACTTTGCTCCATCCGGCTGGGACTTTAGCCTGGCTTGAGTTTGTATTAGTTCATGTGTATGCTGAAACTATCTCTGTGAGTTCAAATATTAATCTACCCTGTTGCTAGTGCCTGTAAAATGTTATTTTACTTAGATGACTACCACACCCTGCTCTTAACAATTTTTCTGAACCCTCATATATTCATATATATATGAATATATATATATATATATATATATATATATATATTAAAGACATCCTATCTAAGTTCAAATACTGAATAGTATATCAGTCTCTGCATGCAATTCAGTTATGGGTTTCTGTGTTAGTTACTATCTACTGAAAGAAACCGTTGTTGATGCTTGGGTGATACAGTAATCTATGGCTAAAGGAAATCCTTTTATTTCCTATGTTCATTTAGACATATAAATGTAGTGTCTTTTCTTCTAGCCCAATGAAAAATCTAGTTTCAAAGTCTTGGCCTCATTAATGGTGTGATGCATGAATCCTACTTCATGGTATAGGCCTTAAATCCAACTTTTAAAGGAGCAACTGTTTACTCCATCAATATTTGTGCTATATTTCATCAATGTGTCTGTTTTGCTGGCAAGACTACTATACTTCACACAGATGGTACGGTTGATGATTGCTTTTCTTCTATAGTAGTGTGCATAACACTTTCTAGTGCTATGAAGGCTAATCAGTAAGTAAAATTTGCACCCTGTTCCTGCTTTCCCTTTTATTCCTTCCTAGCACTTATACTTTGTTACCTTCCTTGGAAGAGCTCCTTCTCCTGTATACTGCATTTTCCTAGGTCTGTAACCTCTGTGGTTATGCTAAATGAAACACATGTAGCACAAAAGCTAACATCAATATATAAAAGAAAATATAAAATGTTTGTCTTAACGGTCTTTGTTTCCTAACTCAGAATGACTATTTTCTAGCTCAATTCATTTCCCAGCAAATTTCATTATCTAGTTTTTCTTAACTGTTGAGGCCAGCCAGCCAGCAAGAAAATAGAATGGCTAGTATGTAAAGAAAAACTGTATGAACCTCTTTGGGGCAACCTATAGATTAATAGAAATGGGATAATTTAAGAAAAAAAGAAAATCTAGCTAGAAACAATCTTAAGGTAAGGATGGGGATTCCTAATTAATAAGTCTCCATGCCATTATTTGGAGCTTGGTGGTTCAAGAAAGCCTGATACAGGAATGTGTGTGTGTCTGCGGGGATAGGGAGCTTGCAGCCTAAACTGAAATTAACAAATACTTTTCATTACTAGCACTAATATTCTGTATCTGTGATAAGGCCTTGCTATGCAAACTATAACCCATGAGCCATAAGCATCAACAATAGCTAAGGGCTTAGTACAAATTTAAAGTCTAAATCTCCATTCCAGATCTCTTGCAATTTAAGAATACTTCTAGGGGAATCATATGTAAATAAAAGATTGACAATAATAAACTGAGGCAAATGGAGAGAGAAACAGTTGAATAATATTCTATTATATAAGCATACCATATTTTACTATCCATTTACCTGTTGTTGGACGTCTAGTCTGTTTGTGATTTTTGATGCTGTGAATATGGATGAGCAATCAATGAACATGGATGAGCAAGCATCTCTGTAGTTAGATGTAGAGCCCTTTGGGAATATGTACATGAGTGGAAAGCTGGATCTTGTGGTAGGCCTCTTTCAGCTCTTTGAGGAAGCTTCACACTGATTTTCACTATGTCTGTTCAAATTTGTTCTTGCACCAGTAATAAAATGGTGACCTTTGCCTTTTCCTCATATCCCCACCAGTATCTGCTGTCATTTGTTTTGTTAATCTTTAACATTCTGACTAGGGTAAAAGAAAAGCTCACAGTTCTTATTTACATTTCCATGATGGGTAATGATTTCAAATATTTTATATGTTTCTCAAACATTTGTGCTTTATACTTTGAAAAATTTCTGTTTAGTTTTATAACACATTCTAAAACAAATTATTTGTTTTCTTGATAATCAGTTTTTTGTTAATTGCTCATATATTTTAGATACTTGCATCTACCATCAAATGAACAATAGGAAACTATTTTTTCCCTTTCTGTAGATTATCTCTTTGCTTGAACATGGATGTCTTTTTCTCTAGGGAACCTTTTAGTTTGATGTGGTCCCATTTATTATTTGTTGTTCTTATTGCATGCAGTATAGACATTCAATCAGAAAGCCCTTTTCTGGCCAATGAGTTCAATCCTATTCCTTACTTTCTCTTCTATCAAAACAGGGGTAGCAGTTCTAATGAGTTACTTCATTGACTTCAAGTTGAATTTGGTACAGTATGGTAGATATGGATATATTTTAGTGTTCAATATGTACCTATCCAGTTTGACCAGAATCACTTGTTGGATGCTGTCTTTTCCAGTGTGTGTATGTGGCTTCTTTGTCAAAATTCATAAGTTCATAGTTGTTGGAGTTTGAGTCTGCTGCATTGACCCACATGTTAGTTGTTATTACTACAGCTCTATAGTACAACTTGACATCTGAGCTGCTGATCCCTCTAGCTATCCTTTTTATTGTTCAGGATTAGCTTAGCTATCCCTGAACTTTTTATGTTTCTGTGAAGAACTATGTTAGAATTTTGTTGAGTACTGAATTGAATCTGCAGATTGCTTTTGGAAGGATGCTCATTTTCACAATAATAACCTCACTAATCCATGATCATGGGACGCATTTCCATCCTCTGGTATCTTTTTAATTTTTTATTCAATGTCTTAAAATGTAATATACAAGATTTGAACTTGCTTAGTTATTTCAAAATATTTGATTATGGTGGATTATTGTGTTGAATTTGTAAATTAAAGCTACCTTTGTGTTTGTGTGTGTTTAAATTTATATCCTGCTACGATGCTGAAAGACTTTTTCATTTGTACAAGTTTCCTAGTGGAGTCTTGAGGTTATAGTGACTACATGTTTCATAACCCTAAAAATTGTAACATCCATTAACCTACATCATTACGTAGTGATAAATAATAATTTTTGTACCTCCTCTCAACTATCAGAATAAATTCACTTTAGTATCCCACAGCAGCATTCATGTGGGCCTGTTATGGCACAAATTTGAAATGGCCATGAAAGACCTGTGTATGAGAGCTTGGTGTCTTGCTTGTATTGCTTTAATGAAGGCTACAAAAGCATCAGAAGTAGGTCATTATGGACAGGTCTTTAAAGATTATAGTCTAGAACCAGTAATGTTCATATTTTCTCTGCTTCCTGTTTCCTAGCATGTGATCAGCCACAAATACAACCAATTACAACAACAGCCACAGGTGCAAGTCATCACCATGTCAGCCACAGGTGCAAGCCACCACCACAGCAGCCACAGGTGCAAGTATACAGACCCATTCTTGTCATTTATTCCCTCTGCCATGAGGGATTGGAATCAGGAAATTTTGAGCTACAATAAACCTATTCTCCTTTAAGCTGCTTAATGAGTTTTTTGGTAATATAATCCCAACCACTACAGATTCCATTAGTTAAACAAAATGAGGAGGTGACAGACAAAGGGGGAAATAAGAGATTATTTAGACAGTTGATTTTTTATATTAGGATACAAATATTTGAATCTCTTCCATCTTAATTGTTCTATATTGCTGAAGCCTGAGCTTTGGTTGGATGACTACTACCTATTGGTCTTTTTTCATAACAGGTGAAGCCCTGAAAGGAGCTCCATGACACAGAACTTTGGTAGTTAGTGGATTGCCTTAAACCAATTTACCATTTTTTGCTTTTTACTCATAATAGACAGAACAGGGTAGTATGCCGAGAATTCAAGGCAGATTGGGAGATCCTTACACTATAAATTTTGTCCCCCAAAGCAATCCTATAACAGGTAAAAATGGAGGGCCTAGTCTATTATCACCTTTTTGGCTGCCCTCATCAGTAAATACTTCTGGTCACCAAGTCTAAAACAGCAATTGCCATCCCATAATACTTTAAACTGTAACAGGTCTTTGGTTGGCCTCAAATCATGGCAGGAAGACTTATTATTAATTATGGAAGGCCACTCCATAGCATAGGCTCTTTTCTAACTAGCTCTTATAACTTAAATTAATTCATTTCCATTAATCTATGAACCACCAAGTAGCTCATGGCTGTTACATATCTCCTGTATGTCTTCCTTGTTCTAGGTGGCAACCCCTTTCTTTTTAAGTGAGTTTTTTTTTTATGGCCCCAAATCCTGCCTAGCTATTGTTCATTTAGCTTATTACTAAACCAATCTGAGTGGCACTTATTCACAGTGTACAAATAAATTATTCTACAAAGTAGACCTTGGTCATGCTCTATTTTGAGGCTAGACTTGACAAACTCTTGTAAGGTTTAACATCACTTAGTGAGATAGAATGCCATAGGTATGGCATAAGCTCCTAAAGATGACTTCTATCTCAGCCAAGATTTTATCTTTAAGTGCCTCATCACAGACCTGTGACTAGGGATGAAATATATCTGTGAAGCCCAAGACTCACAGGATTACATATTTCTGGTTAGGTTCTCTTTTTACATGATGATAGCATAAAATGGAGATGATAAATACTTTCAACAAAGAAGCAGAACTACAAAATCAGTACTTTTTCTACAAACCAAGAAAATGAGACTTTTCATAGTAGCCTAAAAAAATGAAATATTTCTAACTAAGCAATTATAAGACTTGTATAAAAAAAAATTACAGACATAGAAGAAATATATTGATGTCAATAGTAGGAGAATGGTGTCCTATAGTAATGGATTGGTAGTATTAATGTGAAAATAACCATTCTGTGATAATTCCTACACAATTTTTCAGAGAAATCAAAAAAAAGTAATCCTAAATAGCACACAAAAAGACAAAGACATGATTCCTAAGTCAATCCTGATTTCTTAGGGAACTTTAGATAACACCCCATTATCAGCAATGGAGAGATGATTCATATTGAAATCTAATAAAGAATACAAAATAATGTACATTGTATCCTAGACAGAGTAGCCCTAATAGATCTAGATATCTCTCCATTCAACCACTTGCTTTCTTATGAACACATGAAAAATTTCACATAATAAAAAGCATAGTGGATCAGAAAGTCAGTGCAAACTTCCTAAACTATATGAAGGTATCTAAACAATAAGGAAGATGGAGTACCAATTGGACATTTCTTGCAACCAAAGCTTCTAGTACTGAAACTGGGTTACATACAATTGAGTTGTTGATTGAACAGTTTCCTTGAAATCCCTAACATCCCAGACTGTTGCCAGTAAAATAGTTTTTCCTCATAAACTGACAAGTCCCCATTGCTGAAGACAACAGCCACACAACTCATTGAACATGGAGAGTTTAAGCGGGTACCTACATAGACACTTCATTTTAATAGCTCCCCCTCCCCAGGTTCAGGGAACAATGGGGAATTAAAGGAAGTAAAGAATTGAATACTTGGAAGATAGGGAGAAATTGTGTAAAAGTCTGTCTTCCCGGAAATGGCAAGGCTATTCCACTCAGAAAATCATATCTGAGGTGCTTACCTCAGTAAGCCAGCAAAAGTTCAAAGCAGTCAAATTCTGGAATAGAAGGGTCTGTCATTTGATTCTATTATAAATTACTTCAAGATGCACTGTTAATAAAGAATTAGAAAAATATCAGAAACAATATATTTAGGAAATCTAAGATTTGCATTTGAGCAACTAGTACATAGAGGAAGAAATCAAGGAAGGGGAATTTTAAAAAATGCTTGAAAGAACTTAAAATGGAAAACCAAGCCAAAATGAATAATGTGAAACATCTCTAAAGGGAAATTTATGCCACCAAACCAGAGAAGCACAACAATCTCTGATTCACAATTGAGTCTTACACCTCAAAGTAGCAAAAAAAAAAAAAAAAAAAAAAAAAAAATGTGTGAGCAAGCCAAGCCAAATCCCAAGGGCAGACAAAGTTAGAGCAGAACTAAGTAAAATAAAACTAAATGCAGGAAAGACCAAATAGACAAAGAATTGATATCTTTTTTTTTTTTTTTTAAGTAGATAAACCACTCAATGATTGAGGAAAAGAACTGGCTCAAAACTGAAGCTGGATAGAACATGGGGCCACATAGCTATAATTCTTGGTCCATGAAGGCACAGGATCAGTCTTGTCTCCATAAACATGTACTAGGTAGGCCACAGATATCAGTAAGGCACTGTCAAAAATATATTTTAAAGTAAAATTAACTGAACTGACACAAATATCATTCCTGTAAATGAAAAACTACATGCCAAAAGCCTGACAACTAATGCAGACATATTCTTCCACATACTAATCTTATTAGAATCAAATCATGAAGAATTAGAAAACTTGAATAGATTAATCAGAAATAGGTTAAGTCAATAATGAAATTAAAGTCTCCCACTAAAAAAATCCTGATGGCTTCACTGCTAATTACCATGTGGCATGCAAAAAAACAAAACAAAACATAACAAACACACACACATACACACCCAAATAAAAAACAAAAGTAATATTAGCTTTTCTTCAGATATTGAAAGGAAATTAAAGAAATCTTGAAAACACATTCTATGAATCCAGCTTAGCTTTAACAACAAAACCATGATAGGAAAGATTATAAAGGCAAGACTAAAAAATGTTATAATGGATGGAAAATATAAGTAGCCCTCAGACCGGTGCTAACATGATGACTTCAACAGGGCATGCAAACCATTCACTATGGCCAGGAGAGCATTTTCAAAATGTAAGTATGGTTCAATAAGTATAAAGCACTGAATTATATGGGCCACATCAAAATAATAAAAACACAAAGAACTTATGATAGTTTCAATAGGCACTGAAAATATATTTATAAACCTTTTAGCATCATTTCATGATAATAAACAGTGAATACTGAAATAGCAAAGTATAATATCTTATATTAAAAGCTATATGTCATCAACTAAGAGATAGCATCATTTTTTTTATTTAATCAGATATTTTATTTATTTGAATATGGTCCTTAATGAGAAATTATGACCCAGAACTTTAACAGATTAAAATAGATCAATGAAATAAACACTCTAAAAAGGATCAACATAAAGGCCAAATGATGCTTTTACTTTAAATGTATTTTTATGTCTAGTTTTTCAATAATCAGGCAAATACTAGACAATTTTTAATAAGAAAATGGCCTTGGATATGGTAGTTCTCAGGAAGGAACTATAACATTCATTAATAGAAGACATGGCTATGTAAGTATTAAAGTAGTAGAACATTTTTATACTAGCTATATAATGAAATTCAAGAAGTTACAAACCACTGACCATTATATTTCTAATCAGCCTAATGACAACACTCATGTTATATGAGTACATGCCACCTTTTATAAAATATTATTCAAAAAGACCCATAAAATATCCATTAAATATTTTCAAGTTTTTTTTTTATCTAGACTGAGATAGCATCATTTAATTTGGGAAATATATGAAATAAGACAAAGATACCTAATTTCATAAATTTCATGTAATAAATCCAAACAAGCCAGAGAGATACTTTTATGGAATTAAATTTTTAAAAAAGGTAGTTAAATTATTACTATTCACAAATGGCATTATGTTTTATGAGAAAATTTGAAGCGATGACAGCTTGAGACTGACAGAATATAAAATGAATATGAAAGGATCAATAGCATTTGCTAAATACCCGTAATAGATGATTTGAAATAGAAATAATAGTCCCCATTCATAAATTCTACATAAATTACTTTTAAATGGATTTACTAAAGACTATACAACAAAAATTACAAATTATTGTTGAAAGAAACTAAAAAGTATACAAAATGCAGTAAGGATTTGATATGCATGGATTGAAATATTCATATTGTTATTTTTGTTCATAATACCACAGGATTTACATATTTCATACAATCTCTAGCCCAAAACAGATTTTATATATATATATTGAGAAAGCAGTATTAATTTTGCAAGAAACCCATAGTACTTTAAATATCTGAAGGTGTCTCTAGTAGAAAAAGTTCTCAAATGGAAGAGTGAGCTCAGGAATATAGTACTTGGATAGCATGAACAACTCTCAGATTAAATGTATAGTACAAAACACAACATAAATGATAATAACCATAAAAGACAGGCCAGTGAACAAACAGACTTCAAAATGCATTACAGAGTTGCTCTAATACTGAAATGTAATGGTGTGATCACAACAAATCACAAATAACAACAGCACAGAATAAGCTCAGAAGTCCACCCACACTTCTAGAGTCAGATGATTTATGACAGGGTTTTCATAACAAATATTGACATAGTGGCTGTCTTTGTAATAAGTAGTTCCCAGATCACTCAAATTGATATGCAAATAAAACTAGACTAGTTTGCATTATTAGTTCCTAAGTATAGGTTAATACTAAGACTTGAGATATGTAAACTGTGAAGCTGATAGAGGAAAACATAGGGGGAATGGGTGTGGGCCTTGGGTGGGCAAGTGCTTTTTGAGGATGATATGAAAAAACCAAAGGTGTTCCTAACTAGACTGAACCAAAGAAAAAGACCCCACAAAATATAATAATCAAAACACTTAACATACAGAATAGAGAAAGAATATTAAGAGTAGCGAAGGAAAAAGGACAGGTAACATATAAAGGCAGACCTATCAAAATTATGCCTGACTTCTCCATGGAAACCCTCAAGGGCTAGAAAGTCCTGGATAGATGTTCTACAAGTACTAAGAGTCCACTAGATACCAGCTGGGGCCTACCACTACCCAGCAAAACTCTCAATCACTATAGATGGAGAAAACAAAATATTTAATGACAAAGCCAGAATTTCCCAATATGTATCCCAATACAAATCCACCCCTACTGAAAGTTTTGGAAGGAAAACTATAGCGGAGGAAGTTAACTATGCTCACAAAGACATAGGCAACAGATAATACCACTACACCAGAAACCAAGGTAAAGCGGGACAAATATAAAGACAATATCACTGCAAACAACAAATCTAAAGCAAACAAGCATTAACAATCAATGATCGCTACTCACCCTCAACATTAATGGTCTTAACTCACCTATAAAAAGACACAGGCTAACAGAATGGATATGAAGAAAAAAATTCATCCTTCTTCTGTATAGAAGAAACACATCTAAGCTTCAAAGACAGACATTATTATCTCAGGGTAAAGGGTTGGGAAATGATCATTCAATCAAATGGACCCAAGAAGCAAGCAGGTGTGGCTATCCTAATATCTAACAAGTTAGACTTCAAACCAAAATTAATCAAAGAGATGAAGGCAGTCATTTGGTACTCCATGACAGGAGAAATCAATCAACAAAAAAAATCTCAATTATGAACTATCTATCCCCCAAATACAAAGGTACCCACATTCATAAAAGAAACGCTACTAAAAACTCAAACCTCACATAAAACCTAACACACTTATAATAGGAGACTTCAAACACAAACTCTCACTACTGGACATAACAATCAATGAGAAACTCAACTAAGAATCAAAGGAACTAACAAAAGTTATGTCTCAATTGGAGTTTAACAGACATCTATAGAACATTCCATCCAAACACCAAAGAATATACCTTCTTCTCTGCTCCCACATGGAACCTTCCCAAAAATACGACCACATACTAGGTGGCATAACAAAACTTAACAGATATAAGAGGAGGTGGAATGAGTCCTCTGCATCTTATCAGACCACCTTGCTTTAGAAATTGGAATCCAATGACTCACAAATCGCAGAAAACCTACAAACTTTTAGCAACTGAACACTGTGCAATTTCACCACAACTAGGTCAAGGAAGAAATAAAGAAAGAAATAAAGGACTTTCTAAAATTCCAACAAGAATGAGGGCGCAACATACCCGAACTTATGAGACACATTGAAACCAGTGTTACAAGGAAGTTCATGGCATTAGTGCCCATTTGAAGAAAACAGAAGATAGTCACATTAGAGTAAAAGCACAACTGAGAAGCCTTAGAACCAAAATAAGCAAGCTCACCCCCTGAGGAGTAGATGCCGGGGAAATAATCAACTTGAAGGCTGGAAATCAATAAAATAGAAACCAGGAAAAACAATACAAAAAAATCAAGTACATCAAAAAGTTGGTTTATTGAGAAAATCAACAAGATAAACAAACCTTTATCCAAGCTAATGAAAAAAGCAAAGAGAACATGCACATTAATAAAATCAGAAATGAAAAGGGGAACATAAAAACGGACACAGAGGAAATCAGACAATTTTCACGTTATACTTTAAAAAACCCGTATGCCACAAAATTTGAATATTCAAAGGAAATAGACAAATTTCTGGATAACTATCACTTACCAAAATTAAATCTAGAACAGACAAACAAATAGACCTATAACCAGCAATGAACTAGAAAGAGTCATGCAAGCCTTTCAACCAAAATGTCCAGGGACAGATGGCTTCAGTACAGAATTCTACCAGAAATTCAGGAAGAACTAATACCAATGCTCCTCAAACTGTTCTCCACAGTAGAAATAGAAGGCTCATTCCAAATTCTTTTTAGGAGGCAACAATCATGCTTGTACCCAAGTCGCACAAAGACACAACTAAGAAAGAAAACTACAGACCAATATCCCTCTGGAACACTGATGCAACAAATCAGGCTAAACTGAATCCAAAGACTACTTCAGAGAAATCATCCAGCATGACCAAGTAGGCTTCATCCCTTGGTTACAGGGATGGTTTACCATACAAAAATCAATCAACATGATCCACCATATAAACAAAATGAAAAAGAAAACAACACATGATCATCTCCATAGATGCTAAAAGGTGAAATTCAACACCATTTCATGATAGAGTTCTTGGAGAGATCATGGATAACAGAAACATACTTAAACATAAGAGAGGAGTATACAGCAAACCAGCAGCCAACATCAAGCTGAATGGAGAGAAGCTTAAGGCAATTCCTCCAAAATTCAGAACAAAACAAGGCCCACCCTCTCTCTCCGTATATCTTCAGTATTGTTCTTGAACTTCTCAGCTAAAGCTATAAGACAACAAAAAGGAGATCAACAGGATCCAAATTGTAAAGGAACAACTCAAACTGTCTCTATTTACAGTTTACATAAATGGAAACCCAATAAACTATACCAGGGTAGTCCTACACCCTGATAACACCTTCAGCAAACAAACCTTGATACAAGATAAACTAAAAAAAAAAAATCAGTAGCCCTACTTTATTCATACAACAAAGTGGCTGAGAAAGAAATCAGACAAACATCACCCTTTATACTAGCCACAAACAACGTATCTTGGTGCAACACTTAGCAAACAAGTGAATGACATATATAACAAGAACTTTGTGACTTTAGAAAATAAATTCAAAGAAGAAACCAGAAAATGGAAAGATCTCCCATGACTTTGGACAGACAGGATAAATATAGTAAAAGTGGCAATCTTGCCAAAAGCAATCTACATATTCAATGCAATCCCCATTAAAATCACACCACAATTCTTCACTGACCTTGAAAGGATAATAATCAACTTTATATTGAAAACAAAAGAACCAGGATAAGCCAAAACAACCCTGTACAATAACAGAAATTCGGGAGGCATCACCATCCCTGGATTTGCTCTACTCTGAGCTATAGTTATGAAAAAAAAAGCCTAGTATTGGCACAAAAATAGACAGGTAGACCAATGGAATCGGATTGAAAATCCTGATATTAACACACACACACCTATTTTTCATCAAAACACTAAAGAATACAATGGGGGGGGGTGGAAAGCATCTTCTACAATGGTGCTGGCACAATTGGATGAGGGTATGTATGTAGAAGACTGCAGATAGACCCATGTCTGTCTGCATGCACAAAACTCAAGTCCGAATGGATCAAAAACCTCAACATAAAGCAGCCACACTGAACCGCTAAAGAGAAAGTAGGAGGTACCCTTGAACAAATTGGTATATGATAGTACTTCCTCCACATAACTCTCTAGGAGTATAGATACTGAAGTCAACAATTAATAAATGGGACCTCTTCAAACTTAGAAGCTTCTGTAAGGCCAAGAAAAAAAAGTCAACAAGAACAACATCAGCCCACAGACTGGGAAAAGATTTTCACCCATCCTACAACTGACAAAGGGGCTGATCTCCAAAATACACAAAGAACTCAAGAAACTAGTCAACAAAACACCAAATAACCCTATTAAAAAATTGGATACAGAACTGAAGTGAGAATTCTCAATAGGGAAAATCAAAAGGCTGAAAACACTTAAGAAAGTGCTCAACAACCTTAGCTATCAGGGAATGCAAATCAAAACCACTTTGAGATACCATCTTACTCCCTGCCAATATGGTTAAAATTAGAAACACCAATGGCAAATTATGCAGGAGAGGATGTGTAGCGGGGAACACTTCTCCACTGCTTGTGGGAGTGCAAACTTGTACAGCTATTTTTGAGACCAGTTTAGGGGTTCCTCAGGAAAATGGGAATTAGTTTACCACAGGACCCGGCAATCCCCCTCTTAGGCATATACCCAAATGATCTACATCCATGCAACAAAGACATCTGTTCAACTATGTTCATAGCAGCATAATTTGTAATAGCAAGAACCTGGAAGCAATCTAGATGCCCCTCAACTGAAGAATGGATAAAGAAGATGTGGTACATCTACACAATGGAATACTACTCTGCAGAAAAAAATAATGGAATCTTGAAATTCACAGGCAATTGGATATAACTTGGAGAAACCATCCTGAATGAGGTAACCTAGTCACAAAAGAGGAACATGGTATAAACTCACTCAAATAAGGACTTTAGACCTACAGCAAAAAATCACCATCCTATAATTCACACCAGCAGAGGAACTAGAATACAAGGTGTATTCTGAGATTCATATAAAGTCCCTCACAGAACTGGGAAGGGACAAGTCCGCTGGAGCACATGAGAAGTGGGGGGGGGGGGGCGTGAATGCGAGAGAAGTAGGAAACAGTAAAGGAAAGTGAGGAAAGCACGTGCAACTAGGGAGATTGAGCCAGGGTAGGAATAAAAGATAGAAGAGCAAGAGAGAGAAAGAGAAGAAGAGAGAGAGAGAGAGAGAGAGGAATGAACATAAGCAGGACAGTTTGAAGAGAAAACTGAACCTAAAGAAGGTCTAGAGACCTACCAAGATGCTGCTAGCTAACAATTGGAGCAACCATGGAAGGCTTCCATAAATGCCTTCCAGGATAGTGAGATCAACAACTAACTTATCACCATCCCTCATCTACTACCTGTTGTAAACAGAAGCAACTACCCATACCTAAACACTGAATCTAACTAGAATCTAGATGCAGAGGGAGAGGAAGACACCAGGTTGCAGAAACACATAGAGACAACTGACCTGAACAAGGAAGAGCTAACGGCCCCCAGACAGACTGATAGCTGGGAATCCAGCATGGGACTGACTCATACCCCCTGAATATGAGGTCTCAGCTAGAATGCCTAGGGTACCTCAGACTGTGGAACCAGGATGTATTCCTGGTGCACTAAAGAACCTTGTGGACACATCCCCCATGGAGGAATACTCCCTTAACCTAGAGACAGGAGAGAAGTCCTAGTCCCTACTTCAAATGACTTGACAGATTTACATGTCCCCACCTGGATGGCATTTCCTTACATGTGGAATTGGGGTGTGGAGATGGGAGAGGAAAGTAGTCAGTGTTCATGTGAAGAGGGAGAAAGGGTAAAAGAGGGGAGGAAGGGAGGGAAGCGGGAGTGAGGGAGGGAGGGGAACTTGGTTGGTCATGTAAAATCAAAATAATAATAATAATAATAATAATAATAATAATAATAAAAGAAAACACCAAACTCTGGCTGCAGGAAAGAAGGTAAGGTGTAGTGTCTAGAAAAGAGTCATGCACGAAGGGGAGGCACCTCCAAGTAAAAGAGAAGGGAAAGCCAACTCAGATTGTATATTTAACTGCAATAAAATATTTTATTATAAAAAATAAAACACTTAAAGAATGGATAGATGGCTCAGCAGTTAAAAGTTCTTGTTGCTGTTGAATTATAAGACTAACAACAACCAGTTAAGAATAATTTTAAAAGTGGGGAAAGGTAGTTTCTCAAAAGAAGACGTACAAAAAAGGTAAAAATGAAAATAGTTTTCAAGTTAGTGATAACTATGAAAATGTGAATCAAAATCACGACGAGCTACCACTTCCTCTCCAGTTAGAGTGGTGATTACCAAAGTTTCATAATTAGGAGTTAGATAAAGGGATGCCTTGACTCTCATGGAGACAATGTAAAACTAGTATAACTACCATGTAAATCAGGAGAAGCAACCAGTCCTACTACTGGAAAAATATTAGAGGAAATAAGAAAGGCAAGTATTGGACTATGGACTATGACACTTATATACCAAAGGCTGAGGATTGTAGGAGAGAGACAGGAATACTGAGGGGGTCAGTCAATGCACTGCGTTAGAATGAAACAGAAATTCTGGTGACCTTTTGTCCATTATGGTCATTATGCCTCAGCTTCTCTTCCTGTGATAAAATATCTAGACAAAAGTGATGTAAGAAGGAAAAAGTTTAGTTGTTGCACATTTAATAATTAGGTTCATTGCTGTGAGGTGTCAAAGCATATGGAACTTGAAGCAGCTAATCACAGACATGCCAGAGCCAAGAGCAGAATGAAATAAATTTGTGATTACATGCTTATGCTCAGCCCATCTTCTTCACTATTAAACAAACCAGGGCCCCCTGTCTAAGTAATGGTGCTAACCACAGTTGGCATATTTTTCTACCTCAATTAACTTAATCATAGTAATGCCCCACAGACAGGCCCACGGACATACCAAATATAGAAAATCCCTCACTAAGATACATTTACTAAGAGATCATGGTGTCAAGCTGATAATGCTACTCACCATAGTGACTATAGGTTATAATGTACTACATTCTTGAAAAGATTGAAAAAGAAATTTAAAATATTATAAATGATTGCAGGATATGAAGTGGCATTTGTTTACTCTAATTGAAGTAGTCAACAATCTATTCATATATTAAACACACATGACAACCTATCAGCATGTATAATTTTACACTCATAAATCAGACAAAAGTTTAATTAATAAAAATTATAGTAACATCAAAATGAAAAAAAATGGTGTGGGTAATTTTTTAAATTATAGATTGCATTATTTACTTTTCAGTTATCTGCAATTTTGTATATAGAGCTTTGACTCCTCTCAGTTGTAATTCAAGTTCTTGAGCAAAAAATTTGAAGGGTGTTCTCTATTTGTATTAAATGTAAAAACACATAGAAATGTGCTCTCACATCTGTTCCTCACATCAGTGGTTTTCATCCTGTGCTCCACGAAGCACTCTATGATTCAAATAACACTTTCACAAGGATCACTTAGCAGATACTTTGAATATAAAATATTTATGTCACTGTTCACCATAGTATCCAAATTACAGTTATGAAGTATCAATGAACTAAATTTATGGTTGGGAGTCATCACAGCATGAATGACTATATTAAAGGGACACAGAATTAAGAAGGTTGAGACTGACTGCTCTAGGTCCTTACTGGAAAGCTGGTAACAGAATAAACTAATGGATAAATAAAAACATATGAACTTACCATAGCAGGTGAGGTATGTGCAAATTTAGTCTTACTTCATCAAGGAAAGATTATACAAAAGAAGTGCTTCGGATTGTTCTCATATCTCCTTAATATTGCTTCAAAATTTGCTTTCACCTTTAGCGAGAAAAGGAAGGAAGGAAAGAAGGGAAAGGGAGAGAGAGAAAGAAAAAGATGGAAGGAAAGAAGAAAAGAAGGATGAAAAGAAGGTTGGGGAGGGAGAAAGGAGAGGAAGAAGAAATGGGCAGTCTACCAAGTACACACTTGCAGTTACCGAATTTCTGCTCCCCTAGAAGGCAGTGCCTAGAGCAACTCGGGCCTTGCTTCAGTAACTGTTCAGTTCTTTCTCAGGAAACTGAAGATGGGGTTAGGAGCTGCTGTTAGCTTTCCAGATAATACAGTGGCCATCTTTTTCTTTTCTAAGGAAACTGAAGATGGTGTCAGGCGCTGCTGTTAGCTTTCAGATAATACAGTGGCCATCTTTTCTTTGCTTATTGGCACTGTAATGGTTATATTCAGTTATTCATTTTGATTTCAAAGATTGGAAATTTGTTTTCCTGTTTTCATTACCTTTATTTTCTATAAATCTGTAATAATAGAGAAAGGTTTAGTTATTTCTCTTAGAATATTCTTTTGTTTTTTCTATAGTAAATTCTGTAATCAGGATCTGCAAATGTGCTAATTTATCCATTGGACATGTCTAGGCTATAAAGAATCAGACAGGTGTGAAGGAAGAAGTTGGAGAATCTAATTTATACCAGGTGACATGAGAAACCAACTATTAAATAACATCATTCACAGACTAAGTCACTAGATAGCATTCTTAATTGATAGATGTAAAAAGCTCATGAGAATGTGAAGCACACACACTCAGTATTTCTTTTTCTGTCAAAATTATGGAGAAGTCCATATTAACTAACTATCCCTGCATTATTGAACTTCAGTAGTTTTGAAATGACTAGTTTCTTTTATCCATTGCATGGTCTAATGGAATATATGAAATTTCAGTAGTATGGAAGTGGGAACCTTGCTAGGGGATTTATTTTAAATCTTGTGTGAAAGCTTGGTGTTCATTAAAGTGGAGGATTAATGACACTCTCCACTAGAGCTGAGTATAATACAGGCAGGTGTGCAGGTGTCTGAACTGCTCTGAAAAATCTGCCTTCATCTTGACCTGCTCCTTCCCTCTCACTCCAAGCTAAGCCTCAGAGAAGAGACTCCAAGCCTTGCCAGATTGCTCAGTGAACTTTATACAATGTGCTTATTTGCCAAAGGACAGCACAAAGTTGCAAGAACACTAATTTCTTACCTGACATTTAAAAAGAATAAAAGAAGTGAAAGTGTTTTGATCTCTAGGATGAGAAAGAGAAATATCTTTTGTTAATTAACTGAATAAAAGTGATTGCTCTTCCCTTACATCTAGTCTGAAAACTCTTAAATGTGCTTTCTCCCTTAAATTTGCCTACAAGAAATATATGAACATAAATGTGTTAGCTAGTAATGGAGGGAGTTAATTAGTTGTAGAAAATGGAAGGAACATTCAGAGACTGTTTGAATGTGACAAAAAGCATGGAGGTTATCATATTGTGTGTGTGTGTGTGTGTGTGTGTGTGTGTGTGAGTGTGTGTGTGTGTGTGTGTGTGAGTGCGTGCGTGCGCGTGTGTGTACAAAATTCAATCAGTGTGTTACATTTTAGTTTGCTTGATCTTACTGACAAAAATCTGTGTGCTCATTTTGAATGATATTTCTGCTATATGTGTATAACTCTCATATATCCTTGTGCATTCTTTTCTTTCATGGACCTAAGACTAGAATAGGAACCTGGAGCAATCACTTACCTCATAAGAATTAGGACAGAGGCTTTTCCCTTCCACAGTAACACACAAGACCCAGCAAGGTTTCTGCTACCTTTTTTGATGTTGAATTAAATCACAAACACATTCTCACTATAGGAAGCAGATTGCATAAAAACTGCAATAGAATTTCAGAAATACACAGAGTTGTTGCTGTCTGTTGTTTTAAAAGAAGTTTTAGAACACAGGACAAGTGTCATTATTAAAACCCATGGAGAATAGGTCAAAGAAGATTGAATCAAGCATTTTAACTGCAAATCCATATTATAAAATGTGAACTGGATTCAGAAAGTCCTATCTGAAACATGAAAATTTCTGTCTCAATTCAACTAAAGGATTTAAGAATAAAAACTATGAAAAATCCCCCATTTTCTTTTGTCCTTTCCCTCTTTGACCGGAGAAATATAAGTGAGTGGTTGTAGAGATGATTTAAGATGGATTAATGCAGTCAAGTCATGGCAGGGGCAGCTCTGAGTGACGGCAGAGTCATTTTCTGTGTGCTGCCACCCTCCCCCAGGCAAAGCTTTGTCTCTGTCCCACTTTCTCTTTCCCTCCCCACTTTATTGTATTGTACTGCTCTGTGTGCCTTTTAATACTACTCTCCTTTTCTCTTCTATTTTATCATAAGCCTGGGAGTAAATCCCATGAAATATTTCTCAGCCTTTTCTCTTCTCACTTCTTCTGTTTCATATACCCAGACTTGCTTTAAAAATAATCTCACATAAGCATAAAGTCAAAAGCACAAAAACTAGCCAATATTATCTTCTACTTTTTAAAATTAGTGTTTTATGTGTTTCTGTGTTTTCCCTGCATGTATAACTGTATACCACTTGCATATCCGGTGCCTATGCAGACCAGAAGAAGGTGTTGGATACCCTGGGATTGGAGTTATATACAGTTGTAAGTCACTATGCAGGAAGTGGCACTCGAACTTAGGACCTCTGGAATAGAAACAACTGCTTTTAACCATGAAGCAATCTCAGCAGTGGTTCTGCCTTAGTTTAAATCATGAGATTGAAAGAAGAAAGATATTGGCATGCACACATATATGCAAATGTACACATGTTCATACAAACATAGAGTCTTATCAGTGAGAATGTTATTTTTGGCTATCAAATCACTTTGTTTGGTTTGTTTTGTTAGTTTTCCCCAGCTAGTAGATTTGTTGGATTATTTCTAATGGACTAACATACCCAACATCCACACTTGAGGAAGGAGCTATTGCTTTTCTGTTTTCATATTTTCTATTCATTTTACTGTGTGTGTGTGTGTGTGTGTGTGTGTGTGTGTGTGTGTGTGTATACGCGAGTGCTTGCAAGTCAGAGGACAATATACAGAGGTTGTTTATCTTCTCCCCATGTGAATCCTGGGAATCTAAGTCAAGTTTTCACCTTTAATCACAGGTATATTTATCCATTAAGACATCTAGCTGATCCTAAGAACCCCTTCACTTGCTATATTAAATGTTATGTAAGTTAGAATAAAATATACATGGCTAATCTAGATGGAAACCTATAACACTAGGCTTTTACCCAAAGAAAACAATCATACTCATGGTGGTTTGAGTGAGGATGTCCTTCACAGGCTCATATATTTGAATGTTTGGTCACCAGGGAATGACACAATTTGAAAGGATTAAAAGAATTAGGAAGTGTCTCCTTGTTGGAGGAGGTATGTCACTAGGTATGGGGATGATGCTTCAAAGTCCATGTCAGGACCAAAATATCTCCCTCCCTCCCTTACATCTTCCCTTCCTTACTCCCTCTGTTCCCTCTCTCTTTTTCTGTCTCTCAGTCTGTAAATCAGGATATTGCTCTCAGCTACTTATCCATCACCATGATAACTACCATAACGATAATGGATTAATCCTCTGAAACTGTAAGAAAGTTCCTCAATCAAATGTTTTCTTTTATAAGAGTTGCCTTGATCATAGTGTCTCTCCACAGCAATAGTGCATTGACTAAGATAATATTTTATCTGAAAGAAATCCACATCTTTTCATTTTCTGAGAGGGCAGAGAGGGCAAAAGGGAGGGAAGGAGGGAGGGAGGGCTGCAGGGGAGGGAGGGAGGGAGGGAGGGAGAGGGAACTGGGATCGACATGTAAAATAATAAATTAAAAAAAAAAAAACGCTTTGACTCCAAAATTTAAGTTGAAGAACAAGTTACTGGGGAAAAGTATTTCTATTTTTGTTTCCACAGAAAATGAAAAGATGTGGATTCCTTCCAGACTAATGTGGTTTGATCACGCCAGACCGCCTGAAACAGAGTACAAGCTGATCCTACATTCCAAACAGCTGGACAAAACAGCACTGCAGACTAAAGCTAGGATATCTGAATCTTCTTCGAATCCCCCAAGACAGCACCCCTTACCAGCAGGAAATAGTTTGGAAAGAACGACGCCCAAATTCCCCAAATATTGTGTATAAATGTTTGTTTTCATTTAATTGGACTTTGTTATATAAAATTAAATAAAAATAAATAAAAAAAATAAAAAATAAAATAACATAAAAAAACAAAATAAACACACAAAAACCAGAAAAAAAAAAGATAATATTTTATAAAATGTCATTATATAAGCAAGGCTGGATCCTTTATCCTCAGGCTAAGAAACAATTAGCTGTCCAGAACATAAGATGAGCCATGAGACAACACACTTTCTAAAGACGTTTGATTTCCACATCTCTTAAATGAGATATGTTAACTTAGAGGTTTCCTGAACCCCAGAGATATGAGCACAGAATTAACCTGGATGCAATTAGTGACAACTTCTGATTTGAAGATTCTATGCAGCTGTTTCTGCACTCAGGCAAGACCAGGAAAATATTTTGTTGCTTTCCTTAAAGTTATTACAGAGCTAGAGAACAGTAGCATTAGCTTCAATTCTAATGAGTGAGTAGTTTCATACTGTCGCTTTACAATGTTAAGTCATTGAAGTGTATTTTGGACTCTACAAAGACTATATACATATGTACTTTAATAGAAGTCACTCAAGAAATCCCTTAGGGGCATCCTTACAGTTTTGTCACCCGCTTTAGTCACTTTTAACAGACCAAAAGCTTTAATGTTATAGTATCATCTATGTCTCTCCTTGGGTGGCAATATAACTCATTTTGATACATAATCAAGTCATCAAAATGTCCTGGAAATGCTGTGTGTGTTCAGAAACTGAAATCATTTCACTAACAAGTAATGTCAAATGTTTTACTCACTGAAAGTATTACAAAATGCTTTAGGCTGCATGGCTCCATTATAGTAATTTAAACAGTCAAAGAGTTCATACAACAAAAAACAAAAATCACCAACATTACAGCACATTTTTCTGTCTCTTGTTAGTAATGATGTTTCTAATTTAAAATGTTGGTACCATCCATTCTAAGTCCTAATTTGAATTCCATTTCTCTTGTACATCATCAAAAATAATCTATTTTTCTAACCTTTCTAACACTTCATGACTTTTCTTTTTTGAAATAAGTATGGATTTGCATATGATAAAACCAAAATTTATCATTTTTCTAACTCACATTATTCTTGTAAATCACTAAGTACACATATACACATTTTGCTTAGCAATTTTTGAACATATGATGAAATAGTATGTACTTTGTACATGAGACCATCTAGAGAATACAGTTAATGTGTGATGACTACACTAACAACACTGATGGTGTCAGATGGACTTCCAAAGTGTCAGTATATAGCACTCTCTGGATACACAGTATAGACTTCTGGCTCCTAGAGGTCCAGCTCAAATAGTAAAGTTCAATCAGGGTGGTGTTCTAGTGAGTATTAATTAAAAATATACTTTGTCTAATTTCTATTCCCTCTACTATAAAATTTCATATCTGAAATAGAAAATGTTTCAAACAGAATTGTTTTTAGGACCAGAATTTCCCAACAAATTTTCACTAGTGAGTTGACTCATATCATAGAATAGCTATTCAAAGATACAGACATTAGAAATATACATGATTTGCTAATATTAGGTTACAAAAAGAGGACTCATTGTGGCAGTTTCAAGGAAAGTATAAAACTTCTCAATTATAATAGTTTTAAGTTTCTGACAAAGAATCAACTCTGTCACGCACAAAGCTAGTGCATGACATTTCTCTGAAGTTTATCTCTCCCTTTTATGTCATTTAAAATATCAAACACGTTTTATGTGAGTTATACATTGAAATATGGATCTGACTAACAATTTTGAATGGGTTAAAGGAAGATTCAAAAAGAGAATAAATTATTTTATATCCTAAGTGGACCTTTAACCTGTCTGTCTAATCAATAGGCAAACTATTTTGCTAAGCCAAAAGATCCCAGGCTGAGCAATAAATCATTGTAATCTTTTGCTTGGCTAAACATGTGTTCTCTAATTCCTGTTGTATCTAGAGTTGACTAGCAAAAAAAAAAAAAATCTCTAAAAATTGTCTTTATTTCTTTCTTTACAAACTTTTGATTTAGCAGCATACTTTGAAACGCTCACTGATTTCTGCCTTGATGTTATTACATTTAATGACAAACTTTTGTTATAACACAAGGCAGATGATGCTGTTAATTAGAATAATAACCAGCAACCACACTAACTAATCCCTGCAAATAACTCCTGGCAAAATATATAGCTCCTATAACAGATCTCACTTGCTCTGAATCTCAACAGAAAAGGACACTTGTCCTTCTGTAATCCTAGCCTGATTTGGTTTATCACCCAGAGAATACAGCAAACACTTTGCTCACAAATTCAGGTATCCAGCAGAGCTTTTCTTTCTTGTCTCCTTACCTGTCTTTTGCTAACATGGTTTTGTTCTTTTTGTCTTCCTTAGTGATAACAACACATTAATGGAAACTGAATACCTCAGGTTTTATTGTGAAAGTATTGAATTATGACTCCTTAGACTAAAGAGACTTAACCAGAATATGAATGTTTTCTTTCAAATTGCTTCATCTGAAAATATTCTATAACAGTCCAAATCAATGTGCATGGAATGCTAGAAAAAATATTTTGGTGTATGAATACTTAATATGCTTTGTAGAATGATGGAATAAAATTACATTCATATGATTCATTTAACAGATAAGTGAAGCTTAAAGGCTGAGTCAGAAATACTGCTTTGGTGATCTAAAGATGGCTAGAAATCCATCTGTAGATGTGAAATAAGAGGGAAAAAAGAAAGTGATCAATATGGTGTCAACTAACCATGCTCCTTTGACTACATGATGCTTCTAGGAGGCAAAAAGTACCTATTATTCTGCTAATTGGGGCCCAGTGATAGAAAAGCTATTCCTTCTCAGATCTCTGGGATTGTAATATTCTGAATCCTTTAAGTCTTTGCTTCATCCCCCAAACTTGTTTGATTGTGCATAGAATGGGTTCACCCGTAAGAATTTCTCATTCTACCTTTTTCTTCATCTGTTCTTATAGCTAAGATTTGTAAAAACAAAATATACAGAGCTTGTGGATTTACAGTTGCTAATTTTAAGAAATTAAATGCCAAAAACAGAGCTTCAATTCTCACCTTAGCAAAAGCACTTGACATGATGCTAACACAGCATGACCAGAATGGAGTTATCAGAAGAGTCCATGCTCATTCCATTGGCTGTCATCTATATCACTATGAACCAATGCCATAACACACTTAGTCTACATTTATGCATTGATATATTGATATTTTAAATGAGCAGTGTTGTTTGGAGTGGTTACTACAAAGATCCAAAATATACAGGAATGGAATCCCAGATTCAGAAGAGCTGCTGTTACAAGATATGGAGCTAAGATATCAAATAATATAGTGTTTAACAAAGAATAATAGTCACAAAGTGAAGTATAATCAAAGTATCATAAAAGTTATTACTTTTATGAATGTCTCTTTAAATCCATATTCATTGGGATTGATGAAGGAAGATATAAAAGGAAGGATTAAAGGGCAGAAGGTTGGTTTGAGGAATATGGCTCTCAAAGTCTCATCACTGACTGGTATGCTTGATAAGTCACTATCTAATCTCCTCAGCATTTTCACTAACTCACAAGAAATTGATATTTTCACTCTAAGGAGAAGGACCCAAAACGGCTTTGTCAAATGAAGCACTATAGATCCTTAGTTTATCTTGAGTGATACTTGATGTGTAGCAATCAGTTCGAGAAGCCTACTTTGCTTAAGATATTGAGTTTCACATTGTGTGCCATAGCATTGCTTGATACTGTGACACAAGAAAAAGAAATGGGAAACAAATGTGTATTTGTACTGAATGTGAATGAGAAAGGTTACTCTTTCCTCCATAGTGCCCATGGAATTATTCATACAAAGGAACATTTCATAAAACATACATGGGACAGGAGCTGGCTATGAGTCTGATTGACTATAAATGGTATTTTACTTACAATTTTCTCACTATCTGTTTTTCATGGATAGTGCTCTTGCCACAGTGAGCAAAATCTGACACATTAACAGGTGATTAATCAAGAGCTTAATCAGTGGAGTAGCCTGGCATGACTACATCCTGGTAAGAAATCAATATTACAACTTCAGAATGCCAGTTCATGGAGTGACATTATTAAGCACTATGATAAAATTATTATTTATCATACGTTTGAGATGGGAAAATGTTTTACCATCTGATGGTTAATTTTTAAATACAAAATAGCCATGCAGCACATCCTTGGAATACTTATGCCACAAAGCTCCATAATAGAAATATCACTTCCTCTTTTCTCCATCAACAGTACAAAATGTCAAGCAATGAGAATTTAATTGGACTGAAGTGACTGTTTGGTATGCAGAGCTGGGCTGTTTCATCAGGACTCCACAGTTAGTGAACACTTGGTGACTGATGGGTAGAAGAAATGTACATTCTAATCAGGGGTCAAGGGACTTTAGGTGTTGTGATGTATAATTGCTTGAAGCAGCATGTGACACGCTGTGTGTCAAATAAGAAAATCATAATTCTGTCACTGAAGGAAATGGGCATCATACTCAAAGACCTAATGTCAAAATTACCAAAGTATTTTTATTTTGTTATAGGCTTTTAGACAGTTATCTTGAACTAAAACACAGAGGAGGCTTTCCTAATGGTTACATTGTGTGAAACAATAGTGACATATCTGTAGATCTTATCATAGTAGCTTTTGTTCAAAGAGTTGTTTGTAAGGGCAAGTATGTATATCCATATAATCTGTTGCATGCAGTAATAGGCAGTATGTTTTATGAGATACTAACTACATATTTTATAATTATTTATAATAACCTGTGCTAATGAATTCAGTAACAGAGTTTATTTGTACAATGGTATATATATAGAATTAAAATAGAAAATTGTGTTAAAAATTTTCTAATGAACTTAGCATTATTCCACTAAAGAAAGCCAAACATTAATGATTACCACTGGGGAAAGTGAGTGACTGTCCACAATATAGACCTTGATTGTTTACCCTTTATTGCATCTTATTATTCTGAGGAAAGCTATAATTTTTCTATCCTCAATATATGAATTAATAACCAAATAATAGCTATTTCACTAACAGGATTATCTGGAACTTAGAAATTCATTAGTCTACAATAATCATTTTAAGTAAGTTTTTCAAAACTCAAAGGATTATTTTATACACTCAGTATCAATAGCCATTAAATGTTGAAACTATCTCTCTCAAAACTAATTAAGACAGGAAAAATTATAGAAGAAATTACTTGATATAATATTAAGGTACTCCATATAACAAAGTTTGAATATATGAATACCTCTATGCAAAGTCCTTTTCCAAACTTTAGTCAAAATAAAAGAAGGCCAGTGTCCCCCTCCCACTGAATTCAACATCAAGATTTTTTAGATTCTTCAAGAACAAAGATTTGCTAGTAGCATCCCTCTTCTCACATGAATGAAAACTATGAACTGCAGAAATTAAGCAGAGAACTGAGGATAGAGGAGAAAAGCTTGCTTGAAGTGCAGTGTGAATGCTGGAAGCCTTTCAACAACACCAAGTCAGGGCCAGCCTAATATTGTTCTTGGCAAATGTCAGTCAGAAATGGAATTTATTCTTGGGAAAACAAAAGAAACTAGAAATGATAGCATGAGAAGGCTGTATAAGTAATGAGTCTCCCAAGAAACTAGAAAAGGAATGGAACAAAGTATATTTGTAATGAAGATATATTTTGAGACACAGGACTCAAGGAATTATCCCAAATACCAGTGATTGCAAAGAGAAAGGGAAAAAATATTAATTAGTCATTTCTACAGTTGCACATTCACATATCATGCATAAAAGCTTTAAGAATCTATTTGAAAGAGTAAGACTTCTGTAGTACTGACGCACTAGAGTCTTGGTGTTTGAGGCTAGATGTGATGCATGTACAGAGATGAATGCCAATCTTCACATGCAAGAGAGATTCCAAAGCAAAGGTGGGGGGGGGGCATGTGAGTTCAAAGAACAGATTTAACACCACCTTGGACACTGACAAATACAGTCCTGTATTGTATCTTGGGTAACTCTACTGCTTTGCTAAAATGTATTAGCAAGCATTTAGTTCCTTGTTTTCAAGCCCTATGATTATGCCTGATAATAAAGATAAAATACAAACACATGAAACAAATAAAAACAATGGAAAAAACAAGATATGGTAGGAAGGACTTCCTCCTATTCTGCATAGTGCAGACTAAAACTGTATGTGTGTATGGGGGGGGTTGCATGTGTCATATACCTAGCCATAATATATAAGCCCTATGGTTCTATCATGTTCTATCCCAAAACAAAGAAAAGAAGAATATACAGAGACAGCAGAAAGCAAGACATTAGTGATAAGTGGTCTGGGTTTTCTTCATATACTACACTGCTCAGATATTAATACAAAAGGCAAATGTCTAAAACTAATAGTTTAATATGATTATCAGCTCATTAAGAGGTAGTATTTCATTTAGGCATATTCTAAATAGGGAAAAGTTAGAGACTATTAGGAAGTTTTCAATGGATTTTCATGGATATAGCAGAATACCTGAGCTAGAACAATCTACATAAAGAAGTATGTTATCTGTATTTGGCCAGAGCTTTACCGCTGCAGGGTAATATGGAATAAGAAGAGCATTTAGAGCAAAATCAAAACTTCAGGCTGAACTCATGTTGTGACCAAGAACCTGCTTCTGCAACTACAGTGTTAATCTAGTCCAATAACCTCTTTAGATTCTAATTTCTAGATTCTTTTACATTTGAAATTAAATTTCTAATTAACTAGGAAACATTTCATAAATGTAATGAAATAATAAAGTACCTACTAGCTCTCCTTACGAAATGATAACAAAGGCACCCCTTCCATGAATCAGGAATGGAAGGATTTACTCTTGTGATTTTATCATGAGTTCTTCATTACCAAGTATCAAAAAAAAAAATATGATCTGCTGTCAGTAATGGCCAATTGGCATTTCCCATGTACTACACCCCTCCTTGAGAACTGAAATATTCTATTACAATTAGGAGAACAAGCTGACTTACAGGGCTATTATCACAACATTTATCAGGTTTTATGGTTTACATTCCTCAGTCTGGCTACATATTGCATAGAAATAGACAATTGTATGTCAAACTTGCTCCAAGAGAAGCTGTGACTGAATGATTAAAAAGCAAGGTGTTCCTTACTATCTCAGATTTGTAGCAAGGTCTTTCTTATCTGAATGGACAGGGTATAATGTGTTCATATTTAGCATCATTTTGATAGTCAAATATGCAGTACAAAGTACATTAGTTTTTAAAAAACATATTTCCTTACTCAACATATAAATTTTGTGAGATGACATGGCTTGTACATGTAATGCAATTACCCATATTATTTACTAACACTATAAAATAGTAAAGGGTCACATAAAAACTTCATTCCAGTGAAGGGATCTAATTGTGTGACTTTATACATGTCATCATAATAGAGAAGAGTAAACGTAACTTAATCTACACTATACAAAATTTTATAACTTTCTATTCATCTATGATTATCTAAAAATACAAAGAAAAAATTATCTTACTTCAAACTCTACTATAGTGCTATAGTCCTAAAAGCTTTTTGATAATTGGCACAAAAATAGACGGATAGACAAATAAATAGAATCAAATTGAAAACCCTGATATTAACCCACACACCTACAAACAACTGATTTTTTACAAAGCAGCTAAAATTATACAATGGAAAAATAAAAAGCATCTTCAACAAATGGTGTTGGCATAACTGGATGCTGGTATGTAGAAGACTGCAGACAGGTCTATATCTATCACAATGCACAAAACTTATGTCCAAATGGATCAAAGACCTCAACATAAATCCAGCCACACTGAATGTCTTAGAAGGGAAAGTTGGAGGTATCCTTGAATGAATTGGTACAGGAGACTGCTTCCTGAACATAACACCAGTAGCACAGACACAGAAATTGACAATTATTAAATGGGACCTCCTGAAACTGAGAAGCTTCTGTAAGGCAGAGGACAGTCAACAAGACAAAACATCAGCCAACAGAATGGGAAAAGGTCTTCACCAAACCCACATCAGACAGAGCACTGACAGAGATGTTAATAGAGGGAGACAATGTAGTTTTAAAGAGAAATCTGGCACTAGGGAAATGTTCAGAGATCCAAAAAGACAACCACAACTAAGAATCTAGGCAGTAGTAGATAGGCTGCCTTTGATGCCCTTCCCCTATATTGAGATTGATGACAACATTAATTGCCATTCTAGAGCCTCCATCTGGTTGCTGATGGAAGCAGAAGCAGACATCCACAGCTAAACACTGAGACATACTCCTGGAATCCAGTTGTTGAGAGGGAGGGGGGATGAGCAAAGCAGTCATGACCATGCTGGAGAAACCTACAGAAACAGCTGACTTGATGGAATAAGAGCACATGGACAACAGTTATAAAGCTAGGAAACCATCATTGGATTGAAACAAGCCCTCTAAATATGGGTTCCTTGGCTGTCTATGGGACCTCTCACAGTGGAACACAGTGCACAGTATTGATCACTAGTGCACAAATGGATTTTGGAAGTCTATTCCCTATGAAGAGATACTATTTCACCCCAGATACACAAAGGAGGGTCTAGGGCCTCCCCCAAAATATGTGGCAGACTTTGATGATCCCCCCATGGAAGGCCTCACTATCCTTGAGTGGGTGGGGGTGGGTTGGAGGGGGTCACTGGGGCCATGGGTGTATGGGAGGTACAGAGAATGAGGGAATGGATATGTAAAAGAAGATTGTTACACACACACACACACACACACACACACACACACACACGTATGTATGTACTCCATTCACATTCCATTCCATTTCATATATCTGAAGCCTCTCTCTGTATTATTTTATAGAAAAAGAAAATCAATAAAACGGACAATGACCATTAATTAGGACTGGATATGGGGAGGGCAAAGAGGAATGGATGGCAGAGACTACAAGAGTTTCAATAGAGATGGAATGACCTACAACTGTACATAGTTTGTATAACTCCAATAATTTAAAAAAATCCTGAGTTGTGTGTTTTCAATGGGGCATCTGATGATATGTTAATTATACCTCAGAAAAACTGTCATAGTAATTATGAAAAATAAGAAAACATGTCAAAGTTTTCTAACTCTTAGGAATACATATCATTTACGTTTTGATTTCTGTGATGTTTGAATAGCATCAAAGCAAATCTGAGTGTTAGTCCTATCAAGATCCAGTCTCAGCACTCTTGTAAGTGACAGGAATGATGGTGAGAACCAGAGGTCAGGGAAATGAACTGAAGGGCAATTTTTATCCCAATAGCCACTATGACTGAGAGTTATTATCTGTTTCTTAGTGAGAGGAGAGACAGTGATATCACAAGCCACTGTGAACCCTCTGTAGCTCTATGTCTGTGAGTATACATATAGGAAGCTGTAAAACAGTTCTCACCATGGAGTGTGTGCTTGTTCATTGTCAACAAATCATTTTTTCATCTTTACAAAGCCTTAAGGAAAACAACAAATGTTCGCACAAGCAAAAAAAAAAAAAAAAAAAAAAAAAAAAAAAACCCTTTTAACCTCTATAATCAGGGTTGCCTCTATCTGAAGAGAATCATGATTTCAGTGCTCAGCATGAGAAAATAAGGATAGTGTCACACTTCCTGGCATTTTTCCTGAAGAGATTTAACTTTCCTAGATGCATTTCACTTAAAATCACAGGATGTCTGGGTTTTTATCATTTATACTTTACCCTGAACCCTAAGTGTCTCACTGATGGTGGCACTTGTGGGGTGGGAATCGTGTGGTCCTGAACCTGTAAGAGTTCACAGCACATGATAATTCCTTAATATATGTTTGAATAATGAGCTGCTAGAGTATGTGAAGAAGTTTCTGTTGATAAGAATGGCTGTTTCACAGAACTTGGATGTTAACTCTGTATGTGCAATCAACAACATATTATTCACAAAATATAAAATTATGATAAATTCTTAGGATTTTAGTAGCTTAAATTCAATAAATCTATACTTGCATTCTTAGAGAGTTTGTGGGTTAGGTGACACATTTCAAACATAAAGTTGATTTAGAAGATAATGAAACTAGCCATGTACAGTGAGCTTATTCTCTCATTTCAGTGTCTGGGAAGCTGACATGGGGGAGGAATAGTTTAAGGTAAATCTAGACTATATGAAGTCCTACCGCATAAAAAATGTAACCATGTCATCCATTTTAAAGCTGTCCTAATAAAAATATGCAAGAAACAAAAAAAAAAAAAAAACAGCAATTGAATTAGTCTGATGCAATGAATTTATAAAAGGATAATGAATTGCTGGGACTGCCTACAACACTCATGTTAAGTACAGGCATGCCTCTAAATTTCCAAAGTATGTAACAACTCCATTATTCTATGAAGCATATGCATACATTTAAAAATAGTTCTGTTTTGTTTATTTGTTTGTTTTTTCATTAGATCCACCTCTCATGTAGCACAAGCTGAGCTGGCCTGGAACATTCTATGTAATCCAGGATGACCCTGAAATTTTTTTTTTTTTTTTTTTTTTGCTTTTGTTGCTTTAAGGAAGAAAGATTGTACTTTTGTTCTTGAAAGTATGAGGGGAGTAGAGATGGTAGGGGATCAAGAGATGGTAGCTAGAAGAGGAAGAAAGAAGGAAAAGAAAGAGAAGTAATGTAATTACATTTCAGTTTAAGTTAATGGTTAAAAAAAAAAAAAAAAAAAGTAAATGAGCTGGCAAGGATGAAGCTCCTGAGCACAGAGGTCTGGGATTTCTCCATATCCTGTGACCAAAGTGTGGTATCTTCAGAATAAGAGGTAGCTACCATTGTTTAGAGGTCCCTGAAACCTTGCTGACCAACACCACGAGGAAGGCAGTACACCCATGATAGAGGGCATCATTGTGTTGAATAAACCATAACTTTTGAGAGAACAAGTGCAATTAAATCCATGAATAGATATGATTTTAGGAAACATATAAAATAGTTTGTTTCAAACACCCTAGATTATGCCAAACACAACCCCTCTGCCCTACTCACATCCCAAACTCCACCGCACTTACCCCTTTCCTGCAAACTTCTACTATCCCTCTCCCTAAAGATATCTCTTCCTCACCAAAGTTCTTCTCTACTTCTTGGAGTAGGAGTATCTTTATCACAGATAATAAGAAAGGCATATTCAAACTTGTGGCTTTTGGACAGGTCATTCATATTATTTTCTTCACCTCCCTCCTTCTTGTGTGTTTGCCATCCTCCCCTACTCCTAAGGAACCTGCCTTTTACTATTTCACCCTTAGGCCATTTTTATACTGCTATTCTCCTTTACCTCCCTCCTATCTTCATTACTTGTCTGCCCCTCTGGGTTGTATCCAACTTTTCCCGTTTTCCTATTCAGATCACAAGTTCTTTGCTCTTCTTTTTGTTTATCCCCAGTCTCCCTATCCTAGAAATTTTCCTAATTTATTCCATAGCTTCAGTAGTTCCTACAGGCTATGTATTCATCTCAAATGATTTATAGCTAGGAGCCTCCAATTAGTGAAAACATGGGATGTCTGTCTTTCTCCACATGGGTTACTTTACTCTATATTTTCATCCATTTACACTGAAAAAATATTTTTAATATACAAATTTATTTGAATTAGAAAGAATCTTATTTTACACATCATACCAATTCCCTCTTTCTGCCATCATCCCATGGCCATTTACCTGAAAATTTTATAATTTCATTTTTCTTTACAGTTGTATTATATTCCACAATATATATGTACCACATTTATATTATCCATTCACATGTCTTAGAACTTAGAATATGATAACTGGTTGATGTGTTATCAGGGCCTTATTTCTGTCATACACCTGATAGACCACCTTCATATCTACTTGGTCAATGACAAAACCATAAGGCACAACAGTCTCTTTTGAGCTTGGAACTTCACTGAAGTAACTGGAGATTGAAAGTAAGAAAGTAAGATGGAAATAGAAAAAAATATATATTTAAAACCATGTCTTAAGAGAATACCTGAGCTTGGAATTTTTGTTTACAATTTTTAACAAAACTAAGTCATCACAACATATACTATTTTTTTTTTTTTTTTTTTTTTTTTTTTTTATTTACTTTATATAACCAAGTCCATTTAAATGAAAACAAACATTTATAGACAATATTTGGGAATTTAGGCATCCTTCCTTCCAAACTACTTCCTGCTGGTAAGGGGCACTGTCATGGGTGATTTGAAGGAGATTCATAAATCCTGGCTGAAGTCTGTAAGGCTGCTTTGTCCAGGTGTTTTGAATGTAGGATCACCTGATACTCTGTTTCAGGTGGCCTAGCTTGATCAAACCACATTTGTCTGGAAGGAATCCACAGCTTTTCATTTTCTATAGAAACAAAAGTAGAAATCCTTATCCCTAGTAACTTGTCCTTGAACATAAATTTTGGAGTCAAAGCATTTTTTTAATTTAATTTATTATTTTACATGTGTCTATCCCAGTTCCCTCTCCCTCCCTCCCTTCCACCCTCCCTTTTGCTCTCTTTGCCCTCTCAATGCACCCTAACGACCCTCCCCTCCTATCTCCGCACCCCAATTCCATATGTAGGGAATCCCATCTAGTTGGGGTCATGTAGATCTGACAGGTCATGTGAAGTAGGAACAAGGGCTTCTCTCCTGTCTCTAGGTTAAGGCAGTTATCCCTCCATGGGGGATGTGTTCACACAGTCCTTTTGTGCACCAGGGATACATCCTGGCTCCACTGTCTGAGGTCCCTTAGACTGCTCAGTCCTTCTGGCTGAGACCCATATTCAGGGGGGCCTGAGTCAGTCCCATGCTGGCTTCCCAGCTATCAGTCTGGTGGCCTGTTAGCTCCTCCTTGTTCAGGTAAGCTGTCTGTTTCTGCCGCCTGGTCTTGTCCTCTCCATCTGTGTCTGGGTTCTACATCAATTCAGTGTTTATGTATGGCTGTTTGCTCCTGTTTCCAACACATATTAGATGAAGGCTCCATGGATAAGTTATTGTTTGATCTTACTATCCAGGAAGGGCATTTATAGTAGCCTTTCCAAGGAAGCTCAAATTGTTAGTTGGTAGCACTCTTGTAGTTCTCTAGACCTTTCTTTGTGTTCAATTTTATCTTCAAACCCATATTGGCTCCCTCTTTTATGTTGTCTCTCTCTCTCTCTCTCTCTCTCTCTCTCTCTCTCTCTCTCTCTCTCTCTCTCTCTCTCTCTCTCTCTCTCTGTCTTCTATTCCTACCAGGCTCAATCTTCCTGGTGGCACATGTTTTCCTTTCCTCCCCCTCATTTTCTCCTACTTCTCTCTCCATTCGCTGCCTCCCCACTTCCCCTGAGCTCTGGGGAACTGTTCCCTTCCCAGTTCTTTGAGGGACTTTATATGAATCTTTTCGAATACAACTTGTTATCTAGTTCCTCTGGTGGTGTTCATTATAGGCTGGTGATCCTTTGATCTAGGTCCATAAAATCCATATATGAGTGAGTACATACAATGTTCCTCATTTTGTGACTGGGTTACCTCATTCAGGATGGTTTCTTCAAGTGCCAACCACTTACCTACATGTTTCAAGATACCATTAATTTTTTTCTGCAGAGTAGTATTCCATTGTGTAGATGTGCCACATCTTCATTAACCATTCTTCAATTGAGGGGCATCTAGGTTGCTTCCAGGTTCCTGCTATTAAAAATAGTGCTGCTATGAACATAGTTAAACAGATGTCTTTGTTGCATGAATGTGGATCATTTAGGTATATGCCTAAGAGGGGGACTGCCGGGTCCTGTGGTAAACTAATTCCCATTTTCCTGAGGGAACCGCCATACTGATCTCCAAAATGGCTGTATGAGTTTGCACTCCCACCAGCAGTGGAGGAGTGTTCCCCTTTCTCCACATCCTCTCCAACATGAGTCATCATTGGTGTTTCTAATTTTAGCCATTCTGAAAGGAGTAAGATGGTATCTCAAAGTTGTTTTGATTTGCATTTCCCAGATAGCTAAGAATATGGAGCAATTTCTTAAATGTCTTTCAGGCTTTTTGATTTTCTGTATTGAGAATTCTTTCTTCAGTTCTGTACCACATTTTTAATAGGGTTATTTGGTGTCTTGTTGACTAGTTTCTTGAGCTCTGTGTATATTTTGGAGGTCAGCCCTTTGTTGGATATAGGATGGGTGAAAATCTTTTCCCCAGTCTGTGGGATGCTGTTTGGTCTTGTCCACTGTGTACTTCTAAGTATGAAGAGGTCCCATTTATTAATTGTTTCTCTCAGTGTCTATGCCCCTGGAGTTATGTTCAAGAAGAGGTCTCCTATACTAATTTGTTCAAGGGTACCTCCTACTTTCTTTTCTAAGTGGTTCAATGTGGCTGGATGGATGTTGAGGTCTTTGATCCATTTGGACTTGAGTTTTGTGCATGGCGACAGACATGGGTCCATCTGCAGTCTTCTACACACCTTCATCCAATTGTGCCAGCACCATTTGTTGAAGATGTTGTCCTTGTCCCATTGTATAATTTTAGCTGTTTTGTTGAAAATCAGGGTTCATAGGTGTGTGGGTTAATATCTGGATTTTCAATTCGATTCCATTGGTCTACCTGTCTATTTTAATGCCAATACCAGGCTGTTTTCAGAACTATAGCTCTGTAGTAGAGCTTAAAGTCAGGAATGTTGATGCCTCCTGAATTTCTTTTATTGTATGGTGTTGTTTTGGCTATCTTGGGTCTTTTGCTTTTCCATATAAAGTTGAATATTATCGTTTCCAGATCAGTGAAGAATTGTCGTGGGATTTTAATGGAGATTGCATTGAATCTGTACATTGCTTTTGTCAAGATTGTCATTTTTATTATGTTTATCCTACCTATCCAAGAGCATGGGAGATCTTTCCATTTTCTGGTATCTTCTTAAATTTCTTTCTTTAGAGCAACAAAGTTCTTATTATATTGGTCTCTTACTTGTTTGGTAAGCGTTACACCAAGATACTTTATGTTGCTTGTGGCTATTGTAAAGGGTGATGTTTCTCTGATTTCTTTCTCTGTCTCCTTTTCATCTGAAAAAAGTAGGGCTACTGACTTTTTTGAGTTTTTCTGGAATACTGCAAGTTTTCTGAAGGTATTTATCAGCTGTAGGAGTTCCCTGGTAGAGTTTATTGGGTCACTTATGTAAACTATCATTTCATCTGCAAATAGAGAGAGATTGACTTCTTCCTTTCCAATTTGGATCCCCTTGATCTCCCTTTTTGTCTTATAGCATTAGCTTGAACTTTCAGTACGATATTGAAGAAATATGGAGAGAGAGGGCAGCCTTGTCTTATTCCTAATTTTAGATGAATTGGCTTAAGTTTCTCTCCATTCAGTTTGATGTTGGCAGTTGGTTTGCTGTATATTGCTCTTATTATGTGTAGGTATGTTCCTGTTATCCCTGATGTCTCCAAGACCTTTATCATGAAAGGGTATTGTTTGATTTAGGTTTGTTGTTGGGAGTGGTATATTTGTTTTGCTTCACCCTTGGTTTCTGGTGTAGATTATCTGTTGCCTACATTTTTGTGGGTGTAGTTACCTTCCTTGGGTTGGAGTTTTCCTTCCAATACTTTCTGTGCTGCAGCATTTCAAAATATGTATTGGGAAAATCTGATTTTCTCATTAAATGTCTTATTTTCTCCATCTATAGTGATTGAGAGTTATGCTGGATATAGTAGCCTAGACTGGCATCTGTGTTCTCTTAATACTTTTAGAACATCTATCCAGGACCTTCTGGCCTTGAGGGTTTCCATGGAGACGTCAGGTGTAATTTTGATAGGTCTGCCTTTATATGTTACTTGTCCTTTTTCCTTCACTGCTCTTAATATTCTTTCTTTATTCTGTATGCTAGTTGTTTTGATTATTATATGTTGAGGGGTCTTTTTTCTTTGGTCCAGCCTATTTGGGGTTCAGTATGCTTCTTGTACTTTCATGGGCATGTCCTTCTTCAGATTGGGAAAGTTTTCCTCACTGATTCTGTTGAATATGTTTTCAGCACCTTTGAGCTGGGATTCCTCACCTTCCTCTATGCCTATTATTCTTAGGTTTGGCCTTTTCGCGGTGTCCCACATTTCCTGGATGTTTTGTGTTAAGGATTTGTTAAATTTATGATTTTCTTTGGTCGATGAATCTATTTCTTCTAGTTTATCTTCTGTGCCTGAGATTCTCTCTTCCATCTCTTGAATTCTGTTGGTTATGCTTGTATGTGCAGTTCCCGATTTTTTGCCCAGTTTTTCTATTCCCAGCATTCCTTAGGTTTGTGTTGCCTTTATTTTCTCTATTTCATCATCATATCCTATTTTATCTAACCAAGTTGTAGATAACAAGTGTATTCATAAGGATGATACAGCTACTATTAATATAGAGGTAGGGTTCTTATCTAGATTTTTATGAATTAAAAGCTACTTTTTTTTAAGTGATTCAACTTTTCTGGAAAGGCAAATGAGTTAAATATTCTAGTATATCTAGTATAGTATTAGAGCATTTTACAGATATTTTTTGATTTTAAACCAAAATTATTTTAATCTTAGAAAGTGGAAGGTATCCTGAAGCAAATTGGTACAAGAGACAGCTTCATGAAGAAAACACCAGCAACAAAGACACCGAGATCAGCAATTACTAAATAGAACCTCTTGAAATTTAAAAGCTTCTGTAAGGCAAAGGACACAGTCAACAAGCTAAAACAGCAGCCTACAAAATGTGGAAAGTTATTCATCAACCCCACATCTAGCAGAGGGCTAATCTTCAAATAAATAAAAGAATTCAAGAAGCTAGTTACCAAAATACCAAATAATCTAACTAAAAAGTGGGGTTCAGAACTAAATAGAAAATTCTCAATGGAGGAACCTGCAATGGCTGAAAGACACTTAAGAAAGTGCACAACACCCTTAGCCATCAGGGAAATGCAAATCATGGCAACTTGAGATAGCATCTTACTCATGTCAGAATGTCTAAAATCAATAACACCAAATACATTTTATGCTGGAGAGGATGTGAAGTAAGGGGCATACTCTTTGACTGCTGGTGGGAGTGCAAACTTGTACAGCCACTTTGGAAATCTCCATACATTTTCAACTAGACCTTGAAATGAACTACAGCCAAAGACAACTGTTGACACGTAAAGACATAGATTCTCATACCTATTTCCCTGTTGTTTGGAGTTTTACCTAAAGTGAAAAGAGTCAGCTAAACTTACGGATGAGACTACCTAGATAAATCAGAGTTTTGAAGCCTTATAGCTATAAATTTCACAAATATCTTGAAATATTTGATAAAATTCTCTCTGTAAACGATTCATCTCAGAGAAGCACCATGACAATCTTCAGAGCATGCTAAGGTACACGGAAGCACCAGTGTTCAGACATAATGTGTACATCATGCAATATCTACAGCTCTCACTTCCTGAGCTGACACCAAGCATACTCCCCACTCTCAAGTATTATGGCATGATCTGCTTTCAGAAAACTATACAAGTTCCTTGAATGATAATTTGCCATCATCCCATCCCCAATCAAGAACATGAGCACCAATTCTGAAAAGCTAATTTAACCCTAGATAGAAAATTAGCAGTTTCTGTATAAAATATATGAATAACAAAATAGCATTGCATTATATAGTACACATGAGAACAGTTTTAAAGTGTGCATCATTTAAATCAGTAATAATATATATAGAAAAAATAATTATCATTATTTTTATTATCATTATGTAAAGTATTGATGTAAGAACTTTATTACTTATTTTACCCCATGCATATCCTTTTTAGTTTTATCTGTGATGATGTGATTTACAACCTTAGTCTTTACCTTCCATTTACACATGTACAGGCTATTACTACTATCATTTATCAGTCATAAAAATTCTTCCATGTACTTCATAGTTATGTGTGAAAAAAGATGGATTCTATTGCATGCATATCTTATACATAAACCTTCATAAGAACTTCAAAGTTAATTAGTCTGCACAGTTTCTCAACTAAACACAAATATTATGATTCATGATCTATAATTATAATTTCCACATGCCTTTCTTGTCTTGTTTATAATAATTATAGTTCTTTTAAAAATTGATGGGGCTGTGGACTAAGGGATTATCTCCTTGAAATTGTAACATTAATTTGCATGGCAGTTCCCAAGCTCTCTGAATGTTAATGCCAATATAATTTTCCAGTTTGGATCTCTTCACTTTTTTATGTATACAGTCAACATTTATATGACTAGTAATAAAGTTTACTCATGTTTTCATCATTGAATTTGGTCAGTCTTTATTTTCCAATAGAAAAGGTGTCAGTCCATACCATCAAGGCCTTGCTACTGACTCATCTGTCTTCCTTTTCTTTGATCCTGGCATGTCCTTTTCATCATTTCTTCTAGGTTGATCTCCAGCTCTTTGAATGAGACACCGTACAATTTTCATCACTGCTCTGTGGTGCCATCCTTGATATGCCCTGCTTGCTCATCACCAAATATTTCATTGTATACCCATGACTTAATTTTTTGCTGGTATCTGTCAAGATTATGCTTAGCCTTCTCCTGTTGCAGACAGTCATAGACTTCAAGTTAAGAATAAATCAGTTAGTGAAAACCAAATAAAACCAAGTCCTCAGTAAAAGTTTATAGTCATGGTAACTTTAAAGTCTTGGATATGCCCAAGAGAAGTGCTATTTCAAATATGAGCCCAATGTGTTATCATGTACCCATATCTAGTGAATGAAGAAGAGGGCAAAACCTACTTTCATTAGTTACAATAAAAAGTCTAAACAAGGCCCGGAAAACAACTATCACTCTGCCAACTCCAAGTTCCTCAACAAAAAAATTTTTTTCTCCAAAATTATTATCCACATAAAATTACAAGATATTGTCATTTTACTCTTTAAGCTACTGTTGTCTTCATATATACCACACATTACAATGATTTTGTAATTTAAAAAGAAATCACTTCATGGATCTATTACAGAAAATAAATTTTATCAAAAAGAAAACCTTTCATTTTCTGTTATTGACAAGTTATTGTAATATCAGTTTGCTCGACATTGAAACTCTGGGACCAACAAGCCATAACAAACCTCAGGTTACTGTAAAACAATATAGTGCTAAATATATTTATATTTAGATGGCTTTGGTTAACAAGAGTATCTTTTATGGGAATAATTATGTTGGTTTTAACTTTCAAGTATAAGAGAATTTGTTAGAAATTACTTTATTTACTAGTTAACTACTAGGACTTATCAAAACTTATCAAAAACTTATCAATACTTATCAAAAACGTAAAATGTTGATTTATTTTCCCCAGATGTTTTAAGAAGTTCATAGGGAACAGTGTTCAGACTTATTCAGTCCCGCAGCTTTCCCTTTTGTGTATGCCCAAGCTTTTCTGAGTTCAATGTGGTAGACATTGCAAGTGTCTTGGTAAACAATAAAGAATTAATACTGCAGGATCTCATGTTTCTTACAAGCATGAAAAAGAATGACTACTCCTAAAATGAACAGGTGACACTAACAAACATTTCTAAGCATATTCACTACTTTTACATGGAGTGAAATTTTCTTTAAAATAGAATAGATGTGATAACATAGGATATGTTGTCTTCTGACCTCCACACACATGATGTGCCGCATAATGCCTCCACATAAACACACACACATACACACGCATGCATACACGCAAATAAAATAAGTGGAAATATTAGAAGAAAAAAGGTGGAAATAATAATTTCACCGTTGAAGTCTTCAATCTATAAATATTTTATGAGGTGTACTTAAATTATCTTGCCTTTGTTATCATAGATGATACTTGATGGAGCATAATGATTTCCTTTGGGTTTTTTTATTAATTCATACAATGTTGTCTTTGTTTTCTTTTCTGTTATTCAGGTGCATATACCACTCAAATTCAGAAGTGACTGAGATAAACAGCTACTTAAATAACTGGAATCACTATTTCATTCTCATGGAAACTTCAGAAAAAGAATAATATTTATTCTTTTAATTATTAACCCCCACCCAGTAACTTTGTACATTAAGATATCTTTATAGAAGACTTGAATATCATAGTAAGGCATTTCTGATCAAATGAAATTCACAGAATCTTTCTAGGTCTATCAGTCTACTTATGCTGGCTTGAAATTTGATTAATGACATACATTGACCCTTTTTCAAGCTTCAAATTTTCAAAACATTATGGGTATTCTAAAATTAGATTGTGTGTTAAAAAAGCTATCAAAACCTAACAAAACTGAAAAAGAAACAGCATGTGTTCCTATCATCAGATATATTGCTGTATTTAATAATATGCACATGTATATAGTTAAGATCATTCATTAATATTTTGTTCAAATATGTAAGTGTATTATAATATCTGTCATTATAATATATCAGAACACACTTCCAGCATTATGTGTAATATTTTGATAATCATCTCTATGAAACACCTTGGCCCAAATTTCTGATGTATCATCAGTGAAAAATGGTAATATAATGCCCAGCAAAATTATATTAAGCATCTTTTATTCACACTGCCAAATTATTTCATGATACTCTTTTGCAAAAACTCTAAACTCTTGTATGAATACATGAATTCAATTGAATTCTGCCAAATATTTTATTATACTATACTAGTTTCAAATTGGTTTTGGCTTTGTATTTCTCCATCATTCTTTTATGTTACTATCGAATGACTCTAATACAAACAGTGTAATTTACTAACATCAAAATGTGATAAACATCTTGTGCCACCATTCATCTATAAATAAATAATGATACAATGATAATAATCCCATATTGGCTGTGAATACAAAGTTCAAGAATTAAAATGCTATTTGTCATATACATTCAATTTAAAAAGTAGTTGAACTTCAAAGTAGTTCAGAGTTAACATACATCTCAACATATTCTTCTTTACTAGATATAGTAAAGCGGCCCTCTAGAAGAAAAAAGAAAAGACCTTGAGAGTACACACTTGCAGCATTACTGTTTAATAATCAGATTGAGGAAAATTGGGGTTCTGTGTCACTTTGAATCAACAAAGCCAAAATAAAGCAAAAGACAATTCCTGGAGACAATGAACCAGAACATTCCAGCTAAATTTTACTGTCTCCGACGTATTCTTTCAAATGAGGCACAAATAGCAAAGGGAATAGACAACATACCAGGATACCACTTCCATCTGTCAGTAGATTATCAAGTAGAGGTTGATGCCAATAGAACAGCAAATACAGCAACATGGTCAGAATCTAAAAGACTACAGCACTGTATTTTCAAGAAAAGACAGTGTTCTCCCACTGTGCAAGGCAAAAAGTTATTGCCTCACTCAAAGTTCCTCCCTACTGCTTCCTATGCATTTCTCTGTTCATCTTCCTGACTTTGTCTTTACTGTCTATGGCTACTTCCTATCAACTAGGCACTGGCTATACCTCCTGACTTCAGGTTTTTATTTGAGTATTGTGATCTTATAGTTCATGGTGTGATCACATATTTTACATCATATTTTCATATTCACAAACAAATATACTCAGATTTGGGAGTGTGTGTGTGTGTGTGTGTGTGTGTGTGTGTGTGAAAGAGAGAGAGAGAGAGAGAGAGAGAGAGAGAGAACAGAAAGAGAGAGAATCAGAGATCTCATGGGTCCAGTAGTTATGGGATAGCAGTAGAAGAAATAATTCTCACTACTATCAGTGGACAACTAAACAGGAAATATATATCCCCTGTCCCATCAACATTACAGTGTGGCTGGAATGTAATTCCTAGTTCTAAAGAAAAGGACAACTCTAGTTGCAATAACTGTAGCTACTTCAGATTTTGTTAACCTGGAGCTAAAGCTTTCTGAGATCGTTACATCTTTATATATGAACAGGCAAAGAAGGGCCTTACTATGCTTGCTGGGATGATTGATCTTAAACAACCAAAAGGAATGAGGCTACTAATCCACAACAGAAGTAGAAAGCATATGCCTGGAAATTCAGAGAGCCCTTGGGAATATTCATTAGCTATACTGTACTCTAGGAACAAGGTGATAAGGAAACTGTCATGGAACACAGACAAGGCTTAGTGGGTAGAAGGGTATGAGGGCCAGGGGCCAGAGTTGCTTTGTTTCTCTCTCTCTCTCTCTCTCTCTCTCTCTCTCTCTCTCTTTCTCTCTCTCTCCATATATATAAACATATGCCACCATACCATCAAGAAGCCAAAGAAGACAGACAGCCATCATCTCTGATCAGCTGATGAACTACATAACTGTAATGAATATTTTGTGTTATTATAAATGATTTTGGAGGCATAGAGAAAGAAATTTTGTTTACTATCCCCTCCAAATTCCTAATCACTTAAGATAATGTATATACATTTTAACCAGTAGCTTTATCTATATAGTACCATTAAGATCATAATTTTAAATCTGTTATATCTTGTAAAAATCACCACTCAAACATTTTGTCCTTCTCTTCTGGGGAAGAGCTTAGTGTACTTTTGTTGTAAATACATTAGGGAATCACGCTGGGGAAAACCTGACCTATAACCACATTGTTATCTATTTGGAGTACAGTGAAATAAGATATATTTGGTTAATGAGCTGACAAAGAATTAATTTGTGATAGTAACTGTTCTCTTTCTATTTGACCCAGATTTTTGACCAAACATTTATCTTCAAGTACCCATGACAGTGCTTTTGGATGAGTTTGATCACTGATATAAATTTGTTTTGTTCTAGTCAATTTAGACTTGCTCTGACATAACACCAGAAAGTAATTCATAAGAAAATGATGTCTCTCAGTCCATCAGTTTGAGAAGCACAATATTAAGGTACCAGCAAACATCTGGAAAGATCCTTCTAGTGTATCACACCATAAAATAAAGCCAAAGAGCCAGAGGATACAAGAGGATCACTAAATAAGAAAAGAATCAACTCCCTTTCATAACAAGCCCACATCTGCAGAAACTAATTGATTCCTATGAGATCATTAGTTTTTCTATAGAAGAGACATCTTTCCCCCACCAGAACCCACACAGGATTTAATCATCTATCAGGTCTTATCTGCTAACAATGTTGAATCAGTGATTTCCATTTTTACTTCACTAATTTTAGAGAACAAACTCAACCCCAGATTTTAGCACATCAAGTTTTTGAACCCCTAGAGAGAACAAAACAGAATAGGAAAGCAAAACAGTTAAGATCAATCTGCCATGGCATGGGCATTACAAATCCTAGCCTGTGCACTTGTCTGAAACCTTCACAGTACCATAGCTTGAATACTCTAGTAGATATGACTATATTTAAAATATGGTACTTGCTTTTGAATAATCATAAGACTGAAACACTTGACAACGTATAAAGTTCTTATTCAACACTGACTGTAGGCTCAGACTTTTCCATTTCTTTATATTTCAAATGGCACAGTAAACAGAGTGCCTAATTATTACCATATTTATTATTATTGTTATTACAAGAAGTTGCAAATCCACCTGCCCAATCACACTCTCATTCTGTAGAAAGCATTGAGCCATTGGCTCTTCCAATTGCTGAATATGCACACAGTTTTCTGGACTGCTCACTTGAACTTTAGCACTTGGTAATCTAGAAAAGTCTTGTATCTCATGATGAATGTAGCTATATATGTCTGCTTTTCCCAAGCAATTGTTTTTCTATATCTCTTATGGCAAGCACTGGTTGAGTGACAAAACTTTTCCTGGGGAGTCACAATTATTTTCTCACCCCAAATAGAGAGCTCACAACAAAGTACAGATAATACCAATTTCGTGAACCATGAGCTTTATTGTCATTAGTTTCAGCAATAAGTGTTAGGGTTACTTACAGAAGCAGAAATGACTCCAAGACAACTGTATCAAGAAAGGCTAGCCCAGCATGGATGACAGCTCACAGAAAGGTGGCAAGCTGGTGTTCATTGCACAGCCTATAGGGCTCAATTAGTTGGAGACTGTCCCTTCCAGGTGCCTCAATTGCTTTTCCAGGAAGCTTACCTGGTTTCTGCTACAATCAGGGAAAGGGGCCTGATCTCAGAGTTCCCTTTGCAGCTCAGCTTTATTTCATCTGGGAGAGACTCCCAGCTTTTATTGCCTATTCTGTTAATAGAGGCAGGGTTTAGAAGTAGAGGTGAGATGTATTGAATCTGGTCTGCTTCAGGGACCTCCTGAAGCTATATTGGGATTTTTACCCATCCCTCTTAAAGAACTTCCTGTAGGATGAAATGTTTCAATAAGAGAAAACTTGCACAACACCACCTCCAATAATCATACTCTTCACCATGCTCAATGGTGTTGATTCCTGCAGGTGCCCACTATCTGCTGTCTGCTGCATTATTTCTCATCTAAATTATTGTGAATTGCCTACTTGTTCCCAGGCTGCCTTTATTTCTGATATTCCCTGCATGCTACTTGCTAAAAGTAAATTTAAAATTAAAACTTGTATAAAAATCCTAAAGAGCTGTTTTTGATTGTGTTCAACCACTCTGTGCCCTCCCCGTGTAGCTTTAGGATAAATTCAAACTCCAAGTTCTCTCGTGATCTGTTACCTGCCAAAGTATCCACATACTACTTCTCTGATTCAAGAAGTTCTCTGTCCAGGCAAGCTTTCCTAAGAGTACACTTAATAGCTCCACACTCAGCTTTGTGTAGAGTATCTTATCACATATCCATCCTATGAAGGCTAATTTCTTCTTTACTATTCAAAATTGAACTTAGAACTGGGGATGCAGCTCAGTTGGCAAAGAACTTGCCTAGTATGCACAAAGAGTATAGTTTTGTCTGCACCACTGCATAAACTGGATGTGATAGGGTAGACCAGTATTGCAGAGGGGCAGGGAAAAGGAGCAGGAGTTCCAGGTCATCCTCAAATACATAATAATGTCAAGCCAGTCTGGGCACTTGAGACATTTTCAAAATAAATAAAAAGCTACAAACGCCTCATATACAAAGTAAGTCATTCTTTTTGTTTCTGTGCCCTTTTTCCATTCTGATTCCAATAGCAGTTCTGGACACTCTGAACATTTTAGCACATAATTAGTAAAGTTGTGTTGTGGTTACATGAACTAACTGTATTCACTTAGTGTTTCATTTGCAGTCTTTGAAGGCATAGTTAGAGTCATGAATCTTCTCATTGCCCATCTGCATGCCAGATTCTGAGTTGCTGTCTCCTCTGCCAACCTAAAGTTATATTAACTGGCTTAGCACAAAACCCTAGTCCCCAAAAATGCTATCAGGGAAAAAATGAACATTTTTTTAGGTAAAAATATATACATCTCTAAACTATTCTTTTAGTTGCATTTTAGTTGATGCTTAAGAGAAAAACAACTAGTGATTATGGTCTATGAGTTGTTTAGAATTTTTGGATAATTTTTCCAGAGAAGCAATTTAGCTTAATTTAATTTCATGGTAACAAACCTTTAACTAATGATTGAATCTTCATTTTTATGTCTATGATTTGTTTCTATAAAGGACGCCTTTAGTTTTCTTAGTCTACAGTGTTTCTAACTCAGCTTAGCTTCAGCTGGTCATAAAGATGGACCTTTTACATGCCCAGCAGAGATGCCCCTTCTATCCATGACTTTCCAATATTGCTTTATTCATGCCACTGTGAAAAGATCTATAACTGATGTTGGTCTATTTATTTCTCTCCCACCTATGAGAAGATTTTCTCAAACATGTGCTCTTTTCATCTCTTGTACGTGTTCATCATCATAAGTGTCTTTTTGGGCATCTCTTCTAATTAAAACATGTGTGTTCCCTCCATCCAGCAATCTCCACTCCTGTAGATATGAAAACTTTAACTGTCTTGGAAGAGCTAAGTTATAATGCTTGGTAACATTTGTCATTGAAATCACAATGGAGAAAATATAAGATATGAGTATTCAAAAGCTGTCATTTAAAATGTACCTTACAGAAAGTGAACAAATTAATGTAAATTTACAGAGCTTCAGTTAGATAAGTTTGACAATACAGAGCATTTAATTAATAATGGTGAAGGGCAATAAGAATTGGTCATTAATTTATTTTTTTAGCCATACTATTGAGACTTCTTGGCAAAATAAACAGGTTTTAATAGTATTTCATGCTTGACAGTGGGGTACAGAGTTAAGAGTGCGTGGTTTCAAATCTCAGGAATATGTCTTCATAGACTTGGAAAGTGACTTATTCACAGTTGAACAGACATGGCCATCTCAACCACAATGGAAATGATAGTGAGTTAAAAGATATACAAATGGAATTTTACAAAGTAGGTAAAAAATAGTTCATTGTTATTCACTTTATTACCATCATTGACTCTCATTTACATCTAATGTATATTGGTAAACAGGGATATGTTTTTTTCTGAAGTACAATAATTTCTTGGGCATGTTGGAAGCATCTCATGAATTGCAGTGTTCTTTAAGAAATCTGAAAAGCTGCAGAAGCTCAGTGTCTATTATTTATAGATCTCATTTTCCTGAGCAGTCTTAATCTGTCCTACATAAAAATCCCATATATGATATTCTCCTAATTACATATATTGTTAAGGGGGAAAAGCACGCCACATTTTTTTTAGTGTCATTTAATGAAATTAAACCAATCAATCAATAAATCTCATCTCCTATTGTATATTACCTTGCAAGCTGGCAGACTGCCACATGAAGTGAGTCCTGGGACAATGATAAGTAGTACATGGTCCCTTCAGGTTACATCATCCACTTCTTAAGCAGTTTAATACGTAAAGCCTAGAACATGGAGTACTTTTATTAACCATAGTTTTGGTCAGGGAATGAGAGAATAAAAGATTTTCCTCTGTGGGTATGACTTGAGCAGTTTTGAATTGCTAGCTTATGAACACTGAAAATGCAATAGCTCATAAGCTCATCTTATTTAGTCCCTTGTTTAGGTTACAACTCTGAGCTATTTAGTTGCTATGGTAACAATAATAGTAAGGGATGATTGGAAGGAAATAGCATCTTATTTGGGATTTTTTGGTTGTTAAAATAGAAGACTACATTATATATTGACATTTTAACCAAGATGCTGGGTTACATGTGTTTAGGTCAGCATGCCTTACTTTCTCTACAGATTGTTTCAGCATGAGACCTTAGACTAAAATCTCAAAGATCTGACTTGGAATTTAACAATCTTAAAATAATCTCCATCTAATGAAATTTTTTCTGAAAGCAATTATTAAGTACATGAATTATTATAGAAGAAGAAATAAACTAAACTGAGTATCTAAGAGCCAACTTTCACAAGTTTGAGCAAGTACAAAATAACTTTTCCATTGATAGCAAAATTTAATGACAATGTAATTTAAAATCAGTAAGAATTCCAGAAATAAGTAAATTATGAGAACTTATTTCCTTTTAATTCTCTGATCCCATCTGGAACAAGGTGTGAGTGGAGAACGGTTTAATTGTCCAGAGGCAAATATCTATTGAGTAAAAGGAAATATAATATTATGTGCATAATTTGGCCTGCAGTATTTCTGACATTTTTATACCTTTCACAATCAAGGCATTGTCAAAAAACCAGGTACTTAAATTCCTACAAACTTGTGGATATATTTGGAATATAATGGAATACAAACTTGGTAATATGTCAATATACACAGCTGGAAAGCAGATGTTCAATCAAATGATCTCAGTACTTGAAAAAACTGTTAAATCTATTACTCAGAAGAGAAATCCCCATAATTTATTGTCCTCATATTTGATGCTTCCTTTTAAACTAACTCTATAATAATTATTTCTATTATTATTGTTATTGTTGAATCCAATTAGGACACTAGAAAAGTTTGAATCTGTGCACTATACTACCTGAGCACTAACTAGGGCCCAAGGCATCTGTCGATCAAATTAAACTGTGAGTTAAGAGTTGTTTACTGTATTAGGAAATGGAGTGATAAAAGTGAAACTACTAATATATGAGATATATTGTTGGGTATACCAACTTTTAAACCAGATTATTATGCATCTATTAGAGGTCTAAGACAGTTTAAATGGGGCCAGCATTACCAGGGACACATTAAAAATTTGCATTTAAAAATTTCCAAAGTCTGTGCATGAGGAGATCTGGCAGGTTTCCACTGGACAATCCTTCTAAACTTCCACAATATCTTTGACTCAGCCAAATTATTTGGGTAAACTACAGAAAGCATGTTCTAGTTCTAATTCAATGAGTCAGAGAAACTATAACTCATGAAGGGTTTATCATCCATAATGAAAATGGAGACCTATGTGTTGGCACTATTTGATGTTGCAGTTACTTTATGAAAACATAACATGACTTCTTAGCCTGTGATTTACTAACAGGATTTCCTTAAGGATTATGTCTGAGGAAAAAGCTGCCTGCACTGCTACAGCCATTTAATGACATGCCCAGAGGAGCTGGCAAAGAAAATTCCAATTCTAAAAGTACCTCTTAAGCATGAGTACTGCATCCCCAGACAGAACAAAAGATCCCTTTTCTCATAGTATCTTATTAAAAACAAAAATTAAATGCCTGTGAATTGGTGCTCTATGAGTATAGCTATGTCATATCCCTGAACACATAATTAGATAATTACATTTTAGACAAAAGAGTTGCATAGTAATTCACCACATAAATTTCAGCTAGGGAATAGAAATTGATACATGAAATATATCAATACAAATATAAATACATTCATGTGTGCTCTGTGCACACTTAAGCTATTAAGGGTCATTAAAAACACAGAAGCAAATTGCTCCTGGGGATTATACTCTACAAGCCATGTTTATAACCAGAAGGCAGCTAATCCCTGCTCACCTATTGGAATGCTTAGCCTTCCCAGTATAATATTAACTATAACTTTCTATTTGTAATGTTACATGAGCATGCAAATACTGGCAAAAAATGCCATTCCCCTAAAGATCTTGGCATCTCCTATGATTTAATAGACTCACAAAAGGAAAAAAAAATAATAAGAAGAAAGTACAGTGTGGATTGCAGGGTCCTGTGGTAAACTAATTTCCATTTTCCTGAGGAACCGCCATACTGATCTCCAAAATGGCTATATGAGTTTATATTCCCACCAGCAGAGGAGGAGAGTTCCCCTTTTGCCACATCCTCTCCAACATGAATCATCATTGGTATTTCTAATTTTAGCCATTCTGGCAGGAGTAAGATGGTATCTCAAAGTTGTTTTGATTTGCATTTCCCTGATAGCTAAGGATGTGGAGCATTTTCTTAAGTGTCTTTCATCCTTTTTGATTTCCTGTGTTGAGAATTCTTTCTTCAGTTCTGTACCCCATTTTTAAATAGGGTTATTTGGTGTTTTGTTGACTAGTTACTTGAGTTACTTGTATATTTTGGAGATCAGCCCTTTGTCGCATATAGGATTGGTGAAAATCTTTTCCCAGTCTGTGGGCTGCCGTTTGTTCTTGTCCACTGTGTCCTTTACCTTACAAAAGCTTCTAAGTTGGAAGAGGTCCCATTTATTAATTGTTTCTCTCAGTGTCTGTGCCCCTGGAGTTATGTTCAGGAAGCAGTCTCCTATAACACTTTGTTCAAGGATACCTCCTACTTTCTCTTCTAAGATGTTCAATGTTGCTGGATTGATGTCAAGGTCATTGATCCATTTGGACTTGAGTTTTGTGCATGGCGACAGACATGGGTCCATCTGCAGTCTTCTACACACCCTCATCCAATTGTACCACCACCATTTGTTGAAGATGCTGTCTTTGCCCCATTGTATAATTTTAGTTGTTTTGTCAAAACTCAGATGTTCATAGGTGTGTGGGTTAATATCAGGATTTTCAATTCGATTCCATTGGTCTACCTGTCTATTTTAATGCCAATACCAGGTTGTTTTCAGAACTATAGCTCTGTAGTAGAGCTTAAAGTCAGGAATGTTGATGCCTCCTGAAGTTCTTTTATTGTATAGGGTTGTTTTTTTTTCTATCCTGGGTCTTTTAGCCATATACCCAAAGTATTCACATCCATTCAACAAAGACATCTGCTCAACTATGTTCATAGCAGCACTATTTTTAATAGCAAGAACCTGGAAGCAACCTAGATGCCCCTCAATTGAAGAATAGTTAATGAAGATGTGGCACATCTACACAATGGAATACTACTCTGCAGAAAAAAATAATGGTATCTTGAAACTCGTAGGTAAGTGGTTGGCACTTGAAGAAACCATCCTGAATGAAGTAACCCAGTCACAAAAAGAGGAACACTGTATGTACTCACTCATATATGGATTTTAGACCTAGATCTAAGGATCACCAGCCTATAATGAACACCACCAGAGGAACTAGATAACAAGGTGTATTCTAAGAGATTTATATACAGTCCCTCAAAGAACTGGGAAGGGATAAGTCCCCCAGAGCTCAGGGGAAGTGGGGGCGCAGCGAATGGAGAGAGAAGTAGGAGAAAATGAGGGGGAGGAAAGGAAAACATGTGCCACCAGGAAGATTGAGCCTGGTAGGAATAGAAGACAGGAGAGAGAGAGAGAGAGGGAGAGAGAGAGAGAGAGAGAGAGAGAGAGAGAGAGAGAGAGAGAACATAAAAGAGGGAGTCAATACGGTTTTGAAGGTAAAATTGAACACAAAGATAGGTCTAGAGAACTACAAGAGTGCTGCCAAGTAACAATTTGAGCTTCCTTAGAAAGGCTACTATAAATGCCCTTCCTGGATAGTGAGATCAACCACTAACTTATCCATGGAGCCTTCATCTAATATGTGTTGGAAACAGGAGCAAACACCCATACATAAACACTGAGTTGATGTAGAACCCAGACGCAGATGGAGAGGACAAGACCAGGCAGCAGAAACACAGACAGCTTACATGAACAAGGAGGAGCTAACAGGCCACCAGACTGATAGCTGGGAAGCCAGCATGGGACTGACTCAGGCCCCCCTGAATATGGGTCTCAGCCAGAAGGACTGAGCAGTCTAAGGGACCTCAGACAGTGGAGCCAGGATGTATCCCTGGTGCACAAAAGGACTTTGCAAACAAATCCCCCATGGAGGGATAACTGCCTTAATCTAGAGACAGGAGAGAAGCCCTAGTCCCTACTTCACATGACCTGTCAGATCTATATGACTCCAACTGATGGCGTTCTCCTACATATGGAATTGGGGTGGGGGGATGGGGAGGGGAGGGTGGTTAGGGTGCATGTGAGAGGGCAGAGAGGGTAAAAGGGAGGGAAGGAGGGAGGGATCAAAGGTGGAAGGGAGGGAAGGAGAGAGGGAGGGAGAGGGAATTGGGATCGACATGTAAAATAATAAATTAAATTTAAAAAAAAATGCTTTGACTCCAAAATTTAAGTTCAAGGACAAGTTACTGGGGAAAAGGATTTCTATTTTTGTTTCCACAGAAAATGAAAAGTTGTGGATTCCTTCCAGACTAATGTGGTTTGATCAAGCCCGACCACCTGAAACAGAGTACCAGGTGATCCTACATTCAAAACACCTGGACAAAGCAGCCTTACAGACCACAGCCAGGATTTATGAATCTCCTTCGAATCCCCCATGACAGTGCCCCTTACCAGCAGGAAGTAGTTTGGAAACAAAGACACCCAAATTCCCAAATATTGTCTATAAATGTTTGTTTTCATTTAAATGGACTTGTTTATATAAAATAAATAATAACAAAAAACAAAAAAAGAAGAAGAAGAAAGAAAAGGAAGTACAGTGTGGATGAGGAAAATTTTAAAGGTGCAAACTGCAGGATAAATTCATGAACTCATTTATAGTAGTCACCCCTCATGGCCTTGACCCTCTGTTTAATAACTACATTCTGTTCTCATTGTCATTCTTTTCATCTTGAAGCTATGGTAGTAGTTTATAAGAATCATTAAATCATTTTTTATATGCTGAACCCACAAATTCTGCTGTAAATGTAGGAATTCTTCAAAATTTTTTAATGTTTTATTGTGTCTCTCTATGTGCACATGAGTGTACATTCCATAATAGACACACAATTAGGCTACACATATTATGTATATATGTGTGTGTGTGTATTTGTGTGGAGAAGTGTGTTCATGTGTGTATATGTATATCTCTATTTGTTTAAAAATATAATTTGAGTACTCTTTTCTTTAATATTTTCATTATTATATTTTATTATTTTACTTATCTATCCCAGTTCCTTTCCTTCCCATCTTCCCATGCCCCCCTCCCATCCCATTCTCCAGCCACTCCACAGGGAAAGTGAGGCCTTCCAGGTGGGATCATCAAAATTTATCAAGTCATTTGGAGTAGGGCCTAGGCCCTCCCTTCAGTCTGTAGGTTCAGGGAGTATCCTTCCATGGGGAATGAGCTCCCAAATTCCTTTCATGCACCCAGAATACATCCTGGTTCCACTGCCTGAGTTCCCATAGACTGCCCAAGACTTCTAATTAAGACCCATATGTAGGGAGTCTGGGTTGGTCCAGTGCAGGTATCCCAGTTATCAGTCTGGGATCCATGAGCTTCCCTTTGTTCAGGTCAGCTATCTCTGTGGGTTTCTGTAGTCTCATCTTGACCCCTTTGTTCATCACTCCTACCTCTCTGCAAATAAGTTCCAGAAGTTAGCCTCATTTCTCAGCTGTGGGTGTCTGTTTCTGTCTCTATAAGCTAGTAGATGAAGGCTCCAGGATTGTACATAAGTTAGTTATAAATCTCATCATCAAAGAAGTGCATTTAAAGTTGCCTCTCCACTATTGTTCAGATTGTTAGATGGGGTCATCCTTGTAGGTCTCTGGATATTTCTCTAGTTTCAGTTTTCTCTTCAACCCTATAATAGCTCCCTGTTTTCTTACTCTATTTTTTTTTTGTTGTTGTTGTTGTTGTCCATCCCTGGACTCAATCTTCCTGGTCCCTCATGTTCTCCTCTCCTCCCCTTCTCTTTCTCCTAACTCCATTTCTACTCACTACTCCCCTTCCCAATATGCTCAGATCTTGTCTCTTACTCCTTCTGTGGCTGACCTTGTATAAATCTTTTAGAGTCCTTCTCATATCCTAGCTTCTCTGATAGTGTGAATTGTAGGTTTCTGATCCTTTGCTCTATGTCTAAAGTTCATATATATGAGTGAGTATATACCATGTTCCTCTTTTTGTGATTAGATTACCTCACTCAGGATGTGTTCTTCAAGTTCCATCTATTTGACTGTGAATTTCAAGATTCCAATTTTTTTTCTGGTGAGTAGTATTTCATTGTGTGAATGTACCACATCTTTGTCATCCATTCTTCAGTTGAGGGACATCTAGGTTGCTTCCAGGTTCTTCTTACTGAAAATAATGCTGCTATGAACATAGTTGAACAGATCTCTTTGTTGCATGGATGTGGATAATTTGGGTACATTCCTAAGAGTGGAATTGTTGGGTCCTGTGGTAGACTGATTCCCATTTTCCTGAGGAACCACCATATTGATCTCATAAATGGCTGTACAAGTTTGTACTTAGAACAGCAGTGGAGAAGTGGGGTACAGACCTGAACATAGAACTCAATAGAGGAATCCAAAATGGCAGAAGACACTTAAGAAAGTGCTCCACATCCTTATACATCAGGGAAATGCAAGTCAAGGCAACTCTGACATACCATCTTAGTCCTATCAGAATGGCTGAAATCAGAAACACCAATGACAGCTTATGCTGGAGAGGATGTGGAGAAAAGGGAACACTCCTCCACTGCTGGTGGGAGTGGAAACTTTACAGCCATTTTGGAGATCAGAATGGCAGTTCCTAAGAAAAATGGAAAGAGTCTACCACAGGACAAGGCAATTTTACTCTTAGGGATGTACCCAAATGATCCTTATCAACAAAGACATGTATTCAACTATGTTTATAGCAGCATTATTTGTAATAAGAAGAACCTGGAAGCAACCTAGATGTCCCTCAACTGAAGAATAGATAAAGAAGATGTGGTACATTTATAGAGTGAAATACCACTCAGTGGTGGGGGGCAAAAAAACAATGAAATCTTGAAATTTGCAGGCAAATAGATAGAACTTGAAGAAAACATCCTGAGTGAGGTAACCCAGTCACAAAAAGAGGAACATGGTGCATACTCACCCATGTATTGATTTTAGACATAGAGCAAAAGATCAGAAGCCTACAGTTCACAAAACCAGAGAAGCTAGGACACAAAGAGGAGTCTAAGAAATACAGGATCCCCCACAGAAGGGAAAGGGACATTATCTCCTGAGCATGTTGAGGGAATAGTGAGTGGAAATGGAGTTAGAAGAAAAATAAGGGGAGAAGAGGAGGGGAGAGGAGAACATGAGGGACCAGGAAGATTGAGCCAGGGGACAAATAGACCAGAGCAAGAAAAGAGATACCATAACAGAGGGAGCCATTATAGGTTTGAAGAGAAAACTGACACTTGAGAAATGTCCAGAGACCTACGAGGATGACCTCAACAATCTGAACAATAATGGAGAGGCAACTTTAAATGCCCTTCCTTGATAATGAGATTGATAACTAACTTATATGCCATCCTGGAGACCTCATCTAGTAGTTGATGGAGACGGAAGCAGACAGACACTCAAGGGCTAAACACTGAGTCAAACTCCTGGAGTCCAGTTGCAGAGAGGTAGGAATGATGAGCAAAGGGGTCAAGACCAGGCTTCAGAGACCCACAGAGACAGCTGACCTGAACAGGTAGAGCTCATGTACCCCAGTCCTATAGCAGGGAAACCAGCATTGTACAGACCCAGACCCCCTGCATCTGGGTCTCAATTAGAAGTCCTGGGCATAAGTTTCCATTGCACTTCTTTTAGTTCCTTCATCAGATTTGTTACAACATTTTTGAGGCTTTTATGAATTGTTTTCTGGATTATTTTTCTAACTACATTAGCTATTGCATTGAGGTAGGCTGCTAATGTTTGTGTTTTAATTCTGCCTGCTACTACTTTGCTGAAAATGGTCATCAACTGTACAAGTGTTCTAGAAGAGTCTAGAAGAAGTCACAAAGAAAATGTTAGTAGCTTTTCTATAGATTCCTATCATCTGTAAATAATGATTCTTTGATGTTTTCTTTTCTTGTATATATGTCCTCATGTCCTCCTGTTCTAGTTAAAATCTAAAGGACTAAATTGACCAGGAGTAAGTGAGAGGATATCTATTTCTTGTTCCTGATTTATTGGAAATCCTTCAACTTATTCTTCATTTAACATGCTATTGTCTGTGGGTTTCTTATGGTGAGAAATATCTCTTGTATTCCTCGATTTCACAGAACATTTGTTCTGAGTGGATGTTGACTTATCTCAAAGCCTTTTGTGCATCCAATTAGATAATCCTGTGGTTTTTATTGCCTTCACTCTACTTGTGTGGTAGATTGCAAGTACTTGTTTATGTATTTGGAACCATGTTTACATTTCTGGAATGAAGAAGACATGCTTATAGTTTCAGGTGTTTGCAATGTGATCTCTCGCTCACCTTTTAAAACATAGTCTGTTAAAATATGGGGAATAAAGACACCATTATATAAAACATAAGAGTTTATTGTAGTTTGCAGGATTCACAGATGCTATTTGATGGCTACTTTCTTTTCCAGAAGCAAGGAAATAACTACAGTACTTTCAGTTTACAAGTGCCTCATTAAGATTTTCATCTGTGTGTTTTCAAGAATAACCCAAGATTCGTCTCTTTGTTTGGGTACCAATGTAAAAATAGTTTTATAAAAACATTTGAGGAATGTTCCTTCCTTTTTCTATTTCAAGCAACATTTTGAGGCACATTAGTGTTACTTCTTATTCAAGGTTTTATAGAATTCTGTGCCAAATCCATCAGAACCTTTAGGGCAGGGGAATTTTAATTGTCTATATCCCTTTTGTTAATTAGTGTTTTTTAATAATTTAATTCATTTTTATTTAATTTTGGTAGGTTGCATATCTCTAGAAATGAATTTTATGTCTTGCTTTTTCTCATGATAAGAGGCCAATATTGGAAAAGGTTCCATGAGCAGTTGAGAAGAATGTATCTAATGTTTGGGGTGAATGCTTTGTGGATGTTTGTTATATCCATTTGATTGATATTGTTATCTATTGCCATAATTACTCACTTTAGGTTTTTTCTAAGTGACCTGTGTAATGGTGAGTGTGGGGTATTCATATCATTCATAAATACTGTTTTTATGTTTTTGTGAGTTTTGATCTAGTGTCAAGTTCTTTAAGAATCTCTGTGCTCTTCTGTTTGGGGTTCATATTTTCTTAGAATTGCAACATCCTATTTGGTAGATGTTCATAAATTAGTATGAAGCTACATTTTTCTCTCTTCTGATAACTTATTCTTTAAAGTCCATATTTTAACATGTTAGAATAGCAACTCTTTCTTGTTTCTCAGTTCAGAACACCATTTCCAATATTTTTCCCCTAAGGTGCTTCCTAGCATGAATAGTAAGGTGTGCTTCTTGAAGGTAGCCAAAAAATGCATTTAGTTATGTAGTTCAATGTGGTATTTTGGATCTTTATATTTGGGGAATTGAGACAATATGTATTCAAAGTTTTTAATGATAGATTTACATTACTCTCTGTCTTTCTGTTGGGTTTATTGTATTTCCCAAAACCTTAGTTTGACTACCTGTGCTGGTATTTTATATTTGTTCCTTGGGACCTTTTGAGTATATTTCTTACTTACTTCAGATTGAAGTATCTTCTGTAGAGTTGTCTTGGTGTTAGTAAATTCTTCAGTCTGTTTTTATCATGGAAACATATTAATTTCTTCTTCAATATTAGATGATTTCTTGCTGATATAATTGTTTAAAATGCTAAAATTTGATAAACATAGAAGCAAGGCAGATGGTGTGATACTTAGCCAACTCATTAAAATTATTTCTATTTTCAATAATAATGATGTACTTTTTCTATATTTTCTGAAAATGTTAGTAAAGTAACAGTGTGTTTGAGTGTGATTTGGAGAGCAAATACTACTATGAAAGGCATAGTTACTTTTCTTCTAGATTGTGGTGCATAAAGACTTTGTATTCAGAATTGAATGGTTTAAAAAGCATCATAACACATTATTTAAAGTTCCTCTACTTTTTCAGTATATGATGATTTACAACATAATATAATTCTTTAAAATCATTCCCATTAATAGGTAAAGTTTTTCTGTACTCATTGAAACTGCATGGATTCTGCATTGTGCCATGCATGCTATCACTTTCTTAACGGGCCTTTCTATTCAAGTTCATTTAGCCTGCTGAATGATAGGAGTCTCTGTTTCGGAGGACAAATGCCTCCTACCTCCAGCAATTATCTAACTCCACAGGTTTTAGAAAACTCTAACATCAACAGACACAAGCAGAGTTAATGCTGGTCTAGATTGCCAATTCTGCCATTTGTTTAATTCACTTAAAACATGGTCTGTTCATTTTTTTTTTTTTTAGAATTTTATACATAAGTACTTTGTTGATAATATTCCCACATGTTCCTTTTCCCCTGCTACTCCTTGCAAAAGTTCTGGCAAGAGCAACAAGACCAAAAGAGGAAATCAAGGGGGATACAAATTGGAAAGGAAGAATTCCTCACTTCAAATTCATTACTTTTTCTTTAATTATGAATTGTTACATACACAAACACATACAATCTACCATATTCATTTAGTACTGCTCAGATGTACATATGTTTGGGGCTGTTGATTTGGGAAGGGATGGCTTGTCAGGATTCTTGTCCATGGGAAAACTGGCTACTTCTCTCTCTTAGCCACCACTGATTGCCTCTAGTGGTGACACCTTCTGAAATTACTCCTGTCTATACTAGCAGGTCAACTAGTGTTGTCATTTTGCCATGTCTTTTTTAGGCAAAGACATTGTTGACAGTTTCAGCTTTCCTGTCATGTCTAGAAAATGCTATATAGCACCTGGCACTGTGGTCCTTTGGTTCTTTGCAATACTTCTGCCTACTTCTCTGTGAAGCCATACTGTTGTAGATATCACACACTAGATACAGGACTTCAAAGAACTGACTAGATCTAACCTGGAAGCCTCCTTTCTAAGAACTCTCATAATGTCAGAAAACACTAAGGAAGCATCTAAGTAAGAAAAGTAATCAATATGCTTTTATCTTGGGGCTAACTAATATCTATTTCATTAAACATAAAATCTGCTTAATATGCCTTGGACTGAAAGCACAGCCAACCACTCATTGCTATACATGTCACAGAGAATCTACAATTGCCAATTTCTTAAGCCAGTATATTTCTCTAACTTTTACCCATAGATAAGTAAACTTGAACTCCTCTTCTAATAAATTATTCTTTCTACAGATGGAAACAATCATACATATCTATAACTGATCAAAATGAAGCAAATAAGTTGGTGTTTAGTTACACAGGACCAACTGACACGTCTACATTGCAACCCAACACCTTCTTTTCCAGTGTGTTCATTTTTACTCACCTGATTAATTTGAAACATGGTACTTCATACATTTTATACAACCTAAATATTTTTACCTGTAAGGAATACTAAATTCAAAAAAGGAATATTAAATTCAGTGGAATTAAAACAATGTTGTCTGCTTGTCTCTAGCCTATTTATATGAGCTAGGCATACCTAATTAGAAAACATTTTCAGGTTGTCCATAAATATTGAAACTTTCACAAAACATGGAACTTGGTATATGTTATAAAGTTTTTGACCACTTGTAAATATTACTATTAACATCTGCCCCTTTCTCTAAGAGTGTACAAATAAAGAAGTTCAAAGAAATATTTCAAGTGATAAAGGTTTATGCGGGGCCATATTAATGATGTTAATGTTAACAATAATGAAGTTGATAACTTATTTATGGTATTTGGCCAGATGTTCACTAAATGAATTTACAAACTGTCTGAGACAGCATTTAATTTTAATTCTTAACTCAATTACTTAATTTCCTTGCCAAATATCAAATATTTTCTACAATTTCAAATTCACATTAAGTGGAAAGGCTAATGTATATCAAATGTGATCGGCAACATTAGGGTCTTTTTTTTAATTTTTCAAAAATGAAGATTACTTAGTAAAGCCAACTTCCAGGGGTGACATTGGAGTAAATCTTCAGAAAATTCAGTGTAAAGGACCAACTAACAAAGAGGAAGGGCTTTGAAGAAGGGCTATCATGTCTAACAATAAAATTCATCAATATGAGCTCCTCATTATAGCTGAAGAATTATATTCACATCTTCCCAGGCCTTATAGAACACACACACACACACACACACACACACACACACACACACACACACACATATCACTACTACCTCCCATAACAACAAACATAGTGACAACATGCAATCTTTTGAAGAGTCACAGACAAAGGTGTGTGGATGAATTTCCACCCATGATTTCACACTGTATACTCCATATACATATAGTGTTTACACTTCAGAAATACAAATATAGCTGGCAAAAAATGATGAAAATGCTGAATAATAGGACAAGGACTCAAAATAGAAAGGCAGGATGAAAGAAACCCATGAGAGGCTGCTGTCAACAATGGTATAGCCAGACAATTGCACGTTGAATTGTGCAGGTAGCAGAAGACTTAGCTGAGGGAGTGAAATGCATAGGAAATGTTAATTAATCCCACAATTGAAGGTTGGGAACAGAATTTGTGAATAAAGAAAAACAAGATAGCCCTGACTCTGAGGTCAGCATGTTGATCAATCTCTGAGCTAGGTATCTCTACTCATCACTACAGTAAAGTAGAAAGAACTCAGAAACTTATCTCTCCAGCAGTGTAACTGATCCCAAAGATCTCTCACAGCCTAGCCAGGAAGAAGATAGATATAGCACTGTATGGACTCACACTCTCAGCACATTTAGAGTACAATCATCAGCACAAATGGTTCTTCTTTTCTCTTTCTTTCCCCTTTTTCTGCAAATGCATTTCACTTTGTCTTGTTAGTATAGTTCTAACAGTATTTTTGTTTTATTTTAATGTTTTTATACTTTTCCCCCTCCATGAATTCACTTAGATTAGAATATGATTATTTTCATTTTTATTTATTTTATATAACCAAGTCCATTTAAATGAAAACAAACATTTATAGACAATATTTGGGAATTTGGGTGTTGTTCTTTCCAAACTACTTGTTGCTGGTAAGGGGTGCTGTCATGGGGGGATTTGAAGAAGATGCAGAAATCCTGGCTGTAGTCTGTAAGGCTGCTTTGTCCAGGTGTTTTGAATGTAGGATCACCTGGTACTCTGTTTCAGGTGGTCTGGCTTGATCAAACCACATTAGTCTGGAAGGAATCCACAGCTTTTCATTTTGTGTGGAAACAAAAATAGAAATCCTTTTCCCCAGTAACTTATCCTTGAACTTAAATTTTGGAGTCAAAGTATTGTTTTTTTATTTATAAGAATATGATATTTTATTATTGGAAAACTTGCTATTTTCCTTTATTGTGCCCTTATCTTCTGTCATTCTGTTGACCTGTCAGAATTTACCCTGTTTGCCAATGTCCTGTACAGTTTCATAAAATTCTATTGTAGCACTTGCCTTTCTCCTCTTTGGTTGGGATTGGAGATTGAATTCAGGCTGATGAAAAAAGAAAAGGGTTAGCTAAAATTAGGAATAAGGCAAAGTGCTCTTATTTCATTTATAAACCAAAGTCTTAATCTCTGTAATTATATAAGGAAAAGAAATAAGATGATACAAATGAGGGTAGAAAATAAAAGTAATACAGAGAAAAAAGAAATCACAGCATTCTTGATGTAAATGACATAATCTTAAAACAATTTTAAGTAATCTACCAGAAAAACGTTCAACAATATACAAGCATCAGTAGACTTCCTATATGCAGAAAACAAACACACCATGAAAGGAATGAGAGAAAAATTCCATTCACACTTGCTTAAAAAAAAAACAAACAAAAAAAAAAAAAAAAACATAGGAGCAAACACAGCTAAAATGCCAAACATATCTTTAAGTTTGAGACATAAAACAAATAGATTGAAATGAAACATTCCCCACACTCACGAAATACCAGAGTTAATGATAACAGTTATGTTACCAAACCAATCTTATACATATGTTCAATGAAATCCTAATAAAATCCCAATGACATCTCACAGAAGTAGAAAAACAAACCCTGAACTGTATAGAAAATCATAAAAGACCCAGAATAGCCAGGGAATCCTAAGGAGAAAGAACAGTGTTAGAAACATCACACTCTTAGAGCTCAAGTTACATTACACAGGCACAATAATAAATACTGTATAAAGTAAAACACAAAACAAATATGTAGATCAATGGCAGAGTACTCAAAATTAATAACCACACAACTATCCCCACTTTAATCCTTAGATTTCTGTCAAATATAATTTGCTTAAATTTTTATAACATGTTAAATAATTATTTCCCCTCTTTCTTTCTGCACTAAACATATACTGAATGCTTAAAATATTGAGTTGTTCTGACCTGAATATCAATTCAAATTTTTGAGCAATATATTCTTTATATTTTGGCTTTATATCCCTATTATTCCTCATTAACCATTAACCAGCTTTTCTCATATGGTTGTCTAGCATAATTTTAAACTGTTTTATGCCTTTTTTATGACTATGACAATGAAATACTTTAAACAATGGAATCTTGAACTTCACAGGCAAATGGATGGAACTTGAAGAAACCATCTTGAGTGAGGGAACCCAGTCACAAAATCTACTCATATGTGGGTTTTAGACATAGAGCAAAGGATCACCAACCTATAATTCACACCACCTGAATAACTAGGATACAAGGATGAACCTAACAGATTCATACAAGGTCCCTCACAGAAGGGGAAAGGAACAAAATCTCCTGGGTATATTGTGAGTAGTGTGGGGCAGTGAGTGGAGAGAGCACTAGGAGAAAGAGAAAGGAAGGAGAGGAGAACATATGTGACCAGGAAGAGTCAGGGGACAAATAGACAGGAGAAAACAAAAACAAAAACAACAAAAAAATAAAATAAAATAAAAAATAAAACAATTTCCAGAGACCTACAAGGATGACCCCAACTAACAATCTGGGAAACAGTGGAGAGGATACCTTAAATACCCTTCTTTGATAATGAGATTGATAATGAACTTAATATGCCATATGCCATTGTAGATCCCTCATCTAGTAGCTAAAGGAAACAGAAACAGACACCTACAGTTAAATACTGACCTGAACTCCTGGAATCCAGTTGCATAAAGGGAGTAGTGATAAGAAAAGAGGTCAAGACCAGGCTGGAGAAACCCACAGAGACAGCTGACCTGAACAAGGGGGAGCTCATGTATACCTAGACTGATAGCTGGGAAACAAACATTGTTCCAACTCAGACCCCTGAATGTGGGTCTCAGTTAGAAAGCCTGGTCATTCTAAAGGACCTGTGACAGTAGAACCTATATGTATCCGTAGTGCATGGAAGGAATTTGGGGGGTGCATGGAAGGAATTTGGAGCACATTCATATGGATATGAAAGATCTAAGGCATAACAGGAGGACTGGAGTTAATAGTAGTGTATTGTATCATGAGTTTTGATATGTGAGTGGATTATCACTATTACCCTGGGAGAATAAATGGGTTACTGTGTAAGAAAAAAAAAGAAAAGAAAAGAAATAGAACAACTTCTACCAATGCTAATAAAGGTCTGAAAGGTGCTAGGAATGAAAAACCACTGTTATGGCATAGACTGATGTCAAACAGTATCCATATAATGAACTTCAGATGGAGGACCTGTGTCTATGCTTTATGATTGTAAACCAAAAGAGTTTTACTTCTCTATAGCATAAAGATGCATAGGAAATATGGAACATATGGTTGACAGCATACTCAACAACTTTGACTTTCATGCCTTATTGATAATAAATATTAAGCTCACTCTCCCAACTAAACACTTCTAGGAAGCTAGATTCCTCTGCAGATTTACTACTGACTCAACTAAGACCTATCAAATCCAATCACATCAATTCCATTTCCTTTATCAACAACTGATTAAGGCTGATTAAGGTATAGGCCTGATAAGCTAATCTCTGACCAATAATTTGATTGTCTTCTGAGTATTCTCTGAGAAATATTTAATCCTCATGGATTAAAAATATATGCAATGGAGTTATATCCTAAAACAGGAATAGAATACATCAACAAGAAGTCACAGCCTACTAAATGAAAACCCTATTAACAAGAATGAGATACCTCTTTTGAGATGTTGGTCAATGGGGCCCCACAGGTCCCCACACATCATAGGTCATTGCCATTGTTTTTGTGTATGTTTAGAATGTGATTTCAGAACCGTTTTGCTTAAGCAACCAAGTACTTGAGAAATCAAACCATTATTGACTTGGAAGATTCATCTGAACTGGCTAGCTATCATATTGCTAGAAAGAGAAATGTTTAAACTTAGACAGAAAAGTACACATCATCCTGAACCAGCTGTGAATCCTGTTGGGGCTTAGAACAGGCCAGACAAAATGCACCCACTGGTATAATAGTAGCATAAGTGGTATGGGGGGATAATCATCATATTCTGATTGGATATAAGTCCATTCCACATGGTGAAACTCATGGGTGACACTGTTAATGGGGCCAAATCTCATGATTAGGTTGGTCATAGTCCTTAGTGAAGAACCTGCTATATTATTCTTCTCAATTGGTAAAATATTAAACGGTCTACTAAAAAATTTATCCTTATTGCCACATATTGTCATATCTCTCAACTTTCACCAAAGAAGCTCTTTATTCAGTAGATGTTATTAACATACCCACAACTAGACAATGTGCAGAGAATATATACTTACAGGAGCAGATACAACTCTAAACAGGACATGTCTATCATGTTTTCTTCTTCAATGGCTCAGGGCTAATTATGGAAGATTCTAAGAACCAGAGGCAATGGATGAATACAAGCATTGTTTTCCAAACACACGGAAGTTGCACATATGAATTCATTTGTTGTGATTACAAAGTTCCACACTAGCTGAGAAGTTATTGTCAACTGTTGAATGCTAAAAGAGGGAAAATGCTATCATTTCACCTGGCCATCACTCCTTGCTCTTGTGCATGAGGCTGGGGCCTACCTCTGACACTGCTTTTCTGTGTGGGCTCACAGTTCCCTTGATGCTGCTAGGGGCCGGAAACTCCTTTCTCTCCTTCTGCTCCGGACCTGAAGTTCAGACTTACCTCTGAGGCTGCTTCCAGGTCTGAATTTCTGGATCTGAAGTTTGGACCTGCCTCTGAAACTGCTTCTTGGCTGAGATTCATGCCTCTCACTGATGCTGCCCCAGGGCTGAAGCTCCAGCCTCCATCTGCCACTGATGGTCCGGGCCTGAAACTCAGCACTACCTCTTAAACTCACCCTATCACTGAGGCTGCTTCCAGATCTGAGGCTTGGGGCTCTCTTGATGCTGTTCTGGGCCTGAAGCTCGGCCTAATAGATCTTATTACAAACACATGATAAGAAAAAGAAATAGACTCAGTTAAAACGCATACACACCTGTGTGTGTGCGTGTTCCCACACACACACACACACACACAGAGAGAGAGAGAGAGAGAGAGAGAGAGAGAGAGAGAGAGAGAGAGAGAGAGAGAGAGAGAACCCATGAAACAGAGTGAATGGAATAATAATAGTGAGGTTGGGGAATAGGGGAGGAATTTGAGAGGAAAGAATGGTGTAGGTTTTCTCAAAACACATTATATTATATGAGTTTAGAAAACTCACAAACAACAATTTACACACACACACACAAACACACACACACAAACACACACACACACACACACACACACACACACACACACACGAAAATAGATTAACATTGCAGCCTTTACATTTTTTATGCCATTGTGATACCTAAAAACTGGAAAAAAAAATATGTAGAAATCGGTTTGTGAAAACAGGAACACATAGAGAAGAAGCAGGTAGAAGTCTATTCTTTTGATGTTCAATATACAAATAAATTGATTCACCAAACTTCAATCTATTTTTATGTTTAGACTGACAGCACACTGAAAACACATGTTGTCTGGTTTTTTCATGTAGTCCACCTGAGTAAAGATATGCTACTTGCATGTCAGCAGATCCAACTGTCAGGGGTAAATGTAATAAATACCTTGCTAGTCAAAAATGTCTATCTTGTGATTTAGATATGTGGATAATCTTTCATCAAGGACGTATGAATACGTAAGGAGTTAGTAGCGTTCACAGAGTCAATAAGCTTGAAGCTGTTTACCACCACAGATAGTACAGTGGTTTGCACAGAACTTCAAAGATCATAGAGATGCTTTTGTGTACAGGTCACACTTAGAAGGAAGAAGGCAAACATTCATCAACTGAAACTTCAATTCATAAGTAAAGCCTCCATTGAATGACCTGCTTATTTTCAGGCCTTAGAAGGAACACTGGCATTAGACAGATCCCCAAGTAAAATTGTGGGGTTAGAACTAGAAAGTCTGTGTACTTAATGATATTGGAAAGTAAGGTAAGATTTAAGGAGAAAACAAAACATCTTAGAGATAGTAAATGAAGAGTAAAATCAGACATACAATATGTCAACTTTAAAGTATAACCAGTGTGAAGGGCTGAGGTGTTACTGAGGTTCAGCCTTGGAGAGGAATGATATCAGGGGATAGTCCAAATTTTAAGATTTGGGGACTACTGGGAATCCCTTGATTTCCTCTGACAATTGTCTTTTTTCTTATGTAAGACCTTGCTAGTATTTGGAGGGTGTGATTATAAAAGAAACAACACTGACCTCTGCTTTTTCTCTGCTTACATATTCAAGATGCTGGGGTTTGTTGCTGAAAAGGCGACCAATGATGCAGAGAACAGGTGTCCTTGTAAGGGCTGTGTCTTGCCATTTAGGTTTTTTTCCAACAGAAACTAAAAATATCTCTTACTTTACAATTAATATGCTGCAAGTAATGTTACAGTGATAAAAATGATTTAACAGGACAAGATGTTGTACACATTTTGAATAAATAATAACCAGTCTTAAAAAAAATTGAAGAGAATGTGTGGAGGTATCACATACATTTGGGAAATAAACTATGCTATGTTAAGGATGAAAGATACTGTATTCTAACTATGGAAGATGCCTTATTTGAAGTTGTTAGGTTACAAGGACACAGTCCTGGACTTGATGCCCTCTCTCTAGCGGCACAGAATGTTCTCCTTGTAACAAGTTGCCTTAGGGTCCCATCTAAGTGAGACCTAGTAATCAAGTTGAGTGGATTCTCCAGGGGCCTGCCTAACATCTATACAGTGCCAGTGCTCTCTCCCTATAGCCTGTCAGTTATCTAAGAGCCTTTGGTTATACAATGCAGACCTCACTTGTGAATTAAGAGCTCAGTTAATGAACATTTATCTATTTTTCACTGACTGTGTCACCTACACCTGAGAATGTCCATAAGCACATTCATTACTAGAATCAGATATTGTGTCTTCTTGACAATAAAGAGATAGAAGAAATAATACTAGAATACCACAATTATAAATATAAATATAAATATAAAAATGCTGTGGGAGATATGGCATTGACTCTGTGTGTGTGTGTGTGTGTGTGTGTGTGTGTGTGTGTGTGTGTGTGTGTGCTTGAAGTAAGCTCTGAGGTCAGTTAGATATATGCGAGTTTGTGGTATAAGACATCAGTAGAAGAGATCAGAATAGGCAATTCTAAGAAGCTATGATAGATGAAATCCAGGAGTAGGAGATCTGCCACCAGCTGCTCATGTTTCTCATCTGGACTGCTTAGCTGATCATCTGGTATGCATAGGTGTTCAGTGAATAATTGTTCAGGAATGATTCAATTAAATAAGGATGTTTGCTATCATGTCCTGGCCTAAGAGTATACTTCACAATGAGAGTCATAGTGTATTGATAATCTTCAAGCTGACAGTGCTTCTGGGGTGCTGTATCTTCAACATTTTAAATGGGCCATATTTCTGTTTTATTAATTTTTTATTTAAATTTTTAAAAATCTCATTTTACATATTAATCCTAGTTCTCTCTCTATCTCCTGACCTACCATTCCCTCCACCATCTTCCCATTCCACCCCTCCCTCAATCAACTCTTCAGAGAGGGTGAGGCCTCCCATGTGGGATCACCAAAGTCTGTTATATCATTTGGGGCTCCTCCCTGTATCTAAGCTAAGAAAATATCCCTCCATAGGGAATGGGCTCCAAAAAAAAAAGCTATTCATGAACTAAGGATAAATACTGGTTTCACTGCTGGTGTCACCATATATTGCCCAACCTCCCCTAACTAATACCCTTGTTCAAGGAGCCTAGTTTAGTTCTATGCAGATTCCCTAGCTGTCAGTCTGGGGTCCATGAGCTCCCACTTACTCAGGTCATCTGTTTCTATGGGTTTCCCCAACATAGTCTTGACCCCTTTGCTCATTGCTCTTCTATCTTTATAAATGGATACCAAGAAGTCAGCTCAGTGTTTAGCTGTGAATCTCTGCTTAGGCTTCCATAAACTGAATGAAGACTCTATGATGGAATATTTCCTATTTTATAGAATGAAATAAATGCTAAGGTGATAGCAAAGAAATGTAAACAAGTATTTTTAGACAAATTCGATATGATTTAAAAAGAACTGTGACAGGTAGATGAAAGTGGCCCAATTAAGCTATATTTGCTTCCATGCCTCAGATTCTATGCTTTTTAAAAAAAAAATCACATACAGTTCATACATGCTGAGAAAATTAAGACAATTTCCAACTCCTGATTTCTTTTCATCAGTGTAACTGTTTTACAAGTATTTTCTAATGTTCTCTTTCCAAACTTTATTTTCCTGATTCCTACTTAAATACTCTTTATTCCTTTTTATTTGGAGTTATCACTTATGCTGAACTTGTTGTCATTTGCATTTACATTCCACAGAGGACTGACACTAAGCTGCATAAATCCCACAGCCATATCAAGATAAAAGAAGGAATTGATAAACACATAATAGCTGTTTTTGATACTTTTCATCATTAGTCAAGCTGAGAAAACAAATTGGAATTTGAGTTTCTGGTGGGCTTTCTGAAGGGATCCTCAGATACATGTAGCCAAAGATAAACGATAATCCCAATTAGAAGATAATGGATATTATACACAATTATGGCTGTGGCCAAGTCAAAGTGCTTTGAAATTAAATGTCTTTGTGTGGAAACCACAATATTAAATAAAATAATCAACAGTAATATATTTTATGCTTTATTTTTTCTAGTATATTCTAATATGTATTCCTTATTTTAGTAAGAAATTAAAGACATGTTAGTATAAAATGAAGCCAAATTTTCCCAACTTGGATTAAGATAAAGAATTTAAACACCACAGCATTAAGATCTTCATAACATATAATCCAGTTTTAGCATGTTCATTTTATCTTGCTTATTTTGAATTAAAAACTAGACAGCTTCACCATGCTGCATAATAATTGGCCAGAAGACTGATGACTCTTCAACTTTTTCATGTGAAATTCATCTTAGTGAATATCAATTTTTAAAAATACATGAAAAACTGTAACATAGAATAAATGATTATTATTATGTCTTTAAATGCTATGCAATAAGTCCAGATGTCTAAACATACAGTACCAAAAAATTGTATCAAAGAGGGGAGAGCAAAATTAGACGAAAAAAATGAAAGTATAAAGTCACTATCATATATTGACTTGCTCATATGGCTATGACATGTGACTATTTGAAACAATAATTTAAAATATCTTTCTTTCTTGAAAGTATTTTGGTCATCTCCTGTAAGTGAATATCTGAGTTTAATGTAATTTCATGCACATTTTGTAACTGTAGCATATAGTTTCATTAAAAAAAAAAGTAGTATAGATAAATGTAGATGCAATGCCATCAGGATTGTCATTTGTTATCATTTTATGCTTTATCCAGTTTTCACTTCCCTCCATCAAAATCACCTAGTCTTTCAAACTCACAAAAGAACTTAATTGTCTATCTTATTGACTGTCTCCATATGAAGGTTTCACCCCGAGCCTATAAGACTAGTAGCTGAAGTTCAATTTTCACCATAGGAAAATACTTTATAGTCCTTGCATGCTCTATTTTGTTCTGTTGGAGTTCTGACTTCAGACAATCACCAGGATTTATGGTACCTATCCAGAAATAGGTTACATGGAAATGGGAATTACATGTTAGTGATTGAGTTCTGTTGCTTTTGTCCAGACCCTTAATTTCAAAACCCATAGAATACATGGAGGATTAGAAATTAGAGCTGCTCATCAAGATACTCCTCAAACTGGGCTTGTGGGGCATTTTGAGGAAGGATACAATAGGACCCCTAATGTTTATTGCTCCCACTGCAAAGAATACAATTAAAACCCCTTAATGTTCATTGCTTCTGTTCTGCGGGAATACCATTAAGTCAGACACATCACCTGATGCATCCTTATCAAGTCACACTTCATGAGCACAGATGGGACATTAGGCAGCACAAAGAGCACAGGGCTGTGCATGGGCTTCACATGAAGTACAGGATAGGAACCAAGCTTTCAGCAAACCCACAAATGGTAATATGACAGCCTATCTCCTCCCTCATTACCATCCTGGAAACACCTGGCAGCCTAAATAGAATTGCATCAATATCAGTGGTTCTTAAAACAAATGAAGACTGGAATAATTTTCTAAAAGAAAATTCAGCTGTTCTAGTATACCTAATGAGAATTAATTGTAGCTAAGCTGTGATAGGACCCTGAGTCTTACCTCCTTTTAACTGTCAATTTGACATTCTGTGCTCCTGTGATCAACAGCACTCAAGTAGAAGTTGACAGTGGCTTGACTTTCTGTCAATACAGGTAAAGGAGATAGGACCTGGCTCTGCACCATTACCAGTAATCACATCTGATGTGTAATGCTGATCAGTTAATTTCTTTAATAACATAGAGTTTGATAAGCACCTTGTATATCCCCCTCTCATTGCCCAGAACACTTTGAGGTGCCATTTCTCATGTCTCATATGATGTGGAGTCATTTCTCTAAGAAATTCCATCAATGGTCTTTAATATCAGGTTAATGTACTGTTAAATCTCAAATTTTCTAGAATGATTTTGTTACTAAAGTCATGTTCCTATTTCCACTGGTGCCATAAAATGTCTCGTTTAAAAGGTGTTAAATGGTCTACATGGCAAGGGTACTGTATCCCAAATCTGACAAAAGAGACACATTATTTCCTTAAAGTATCCAGACCATTTTAGAAGAATTTATGACAAACATCCTGTTTTTATTACTAATTTCTTTTTAAATTTATTTTACCACCGTACTTCACTTTATCCTCCATCCTCTCTTCCCAGTACCTCCACACACCCTCATTCTGTCCCCCCTGAATGCATTCCTCCTATGTTTCTGTTGAGAAAATGACAGGCTTCACATGGAAATCAGCAAAATCTGTCATATTAATTGCATCAAGATAAAGCATCTCCTCTAGTATTAAGGCTAGACAAAGGGAACCAATAGGAGGTATAGGGTACCAAAAGCCAGTTAAAGAGTTAAAGACAGCCCCTGCTCCCACTGTTAGGAATCCTACAAGAAGACCAACCTACCCAACTATCTCAAGTTCAGTCCCATAAAAACTCTCAGTAGGTTCCCTGTGAGCTCCTATGTGCCCCAGTTAGTTGATTCTATGGGTTTTCTTGTGATGTTCTTGACACTTTGGCTCCTACGACTCTTGCTTCCTCCCTTCAGCAGGATTCACCAAGCTCAGACTAATGATTGACTATGGGTCTCTGTCTCCATCAATTCAGGATGAAGCCTCTTTGCTGACAATTGGGCCAGACACCAATCTATGAATATAGAAGAATATTGTTAGGCATTATACACTGATATTTTTCTCTCCACTCCTGTTTGTCTCTATCATGTGTCTCTGGGATATCGAGCCTGTAGGTCCTGGAGGAGGAGGAAATATCAGGAGTGTTATTATTCGTAGGATGTGTCTTTGGATAAACCATTCATTGGTTGGCTAGACTCTTGATTTCTAGGCTATCTTTACACAAGCAAATGCCATAGGCATGTCAGATTATAGGCCATATGTTAAGTGGCTGGGGTTGGTGTCCCAATTTCTCCATGGGAAGTCATTCCTGATCACAGAATTCAGCCAGTTCAGGGTAACTATCCACTATTGCTAGGAGTCTTAGCAGAGATCATCTTTGTAGAGCCCTGGGCAGTTTTCTTGGTCAGGTTTCAACCTGACCTTGTAATGCCTGCCCCTTTCAGTCCTCTCTTCCAGTATTCTCCCCTTCTATCATCCCCCAAAACAGATAACTCATGTTGCTATCCACTCATGCCCTCAGGATATTCACAAAATCTGTTATATTTCCCCTTCCTAGGGAGACCCAAGTGTCTCCTTGAGCTCTCCTTGTTACATAGTCTCTATGCATCAGTAGATTATAATATGATTATCCAGTTATGATTACATACCATGTTTGCATTTCTGGGTCTGGATATGTCACTCAGGCTGATTGTTTTCTACTTCCATCTATTTTCCTTTGAATTTCATGATGTCATGGTTTTTCACAGCTGAGTAGCACTCTGTTGTTCAAATGTACATTTTTTTGTATCCATTCCTCTATTGAGGAACATGTAGGTCATTTTCATTGTTCTGGCTACTAGAAGTAATGCTGCTATGAGCTTAGTTGAGCAAATGCTCTTGTGGTATGATGGAGCATCTTTGGGTATATGCCGAAGAGTGGTATACCTGGGTATTGAGGGAAAGTCTCATTTTTCTTTAAAGGAATCACCATATTGATTTCCATAGTGACCATACAAGTTTGCATTCCCATCAGCAATGGAGGCATGTTCCCCTTGCTCCACATCCTCTCCAGCCTGAGCTGTCACTTGTATTTTTTTTTTAACATAGCCATTCTGATACATGTAATATGGAATCTCAGAATCATTTTGATTTGAGTTTCCCTGAAAGCTAGGAATATTGAACAATTATTTTTTTAATTTTGTTTTATTTCTCTTTTGTTTTAGGGACAGTGTTCCTCTGTGTAACAAATAGTCCTTGCTATCTTGGAACTCACTTTGCAGACGAGGCTTGTCTGGAAATCACTAAGATCCACCTGCTTCCACTTTGAAAGTGTTGGGACTAAAGGTGTGTACTACTAATTTCTGGCTTATTTTTCATTCTACATACAAATCCTAGTTCCCCTTCCCTCCTCTCACCCCCAAAGACATTTCCCCCTCATACTCCCCCAACCATTTTTCATAGAGGGCAAGGCTTTCCATGAAGAGTCAATAAAGAGTGTCAAACCAAGTTGAGCAGGACCAAGCTCCTTCCCCAAATCAAGGCTGAGCAAGGTATCCCACACAGGGAATGGGCTCCAAAAAGTAAGTTCACACACTGGGATAGGTCCTAGTGCCACTAACATCCACATTCAGAGGGACCAGTTTGATCCTATGCAGGTTTCCTAGCTGTCTGTCCATAAGCCATGAGCTCCCACTAACTCAGGTCAGCTTTCTCTGTGGTTCTCTCCGTCATGGTCTTGACAACACCCCATTTTTCATATGATCCTTCCTCCCTCTCTTCTACTTAACTCCATAAGCTAAGCCCAATGCTTGGCTGTGGGTCATTGCATCTGCTTCCATTAGTTACTGGATATAGGTTCTAGTTAAGTTTGCCTGGGAAAACTGGGAGAGGGGGTAGGAGGGAGAAAATTATGGTTGAAACATGAGGGATTAAGAAGACTGAGTTAGGGAGGCATGGAAGGGGGAAAGCAAAGCAATGAAAGAGATATTTTGATAGATGCAGCCATTATGGACTTAGGGAGAACCTGGTCCTAGAGTAATTTTCAGGAATCTGCAAGATGGACCCCAGCTAAGACTCCTAGCAATAATGAAGAGGTTGTCTGAATGGGCCTTCTCCATTAATCAGTCCTTTAAGTGTTTCTTGGCTATTTGGGATTCTTCTGTTGGCAATTCTTTGTTTGGTCTGTATCCCATTTTTAATTGGGTTATTTAGTTTGTTGATATCTAGTTTCTTCAGTTTGTTACTGAAGAAGTCAGTCCTCTGTAGTTGGGGGTGGCAGTTGGTGGAGTTCTTTTCCCATTCTGTAAGCTGCTATTTTGTGCTGTTGATGGTGTCTTACAGAAGATTTTTGTTTTGGGGAGGTCCCATTCATTAATTGTCAGTCTTAGTGCCTGTGCTATTAGTATTCTATTCCAGAAGATGTCTGCTGTCTGCTGTGCCAATGTGTTCAAGGCTATTTCCCACTTTCTATTTTATCAGGTTCAATGTATCAGTATTTATGTTGAAGTCTTTTGTTCACTGGGATCTGAGTTTTGAGCAAGATAATAGATATGGATCTATTTGCATTCTTCTTCATACCAAAATCTATAACCATTTGTTAAAGGTTATTTCTTTTTTTTTCCATGTATAAATCTGACTTTGTTGAAAATCGGACATCCATAGGCATGTGGATTTTGCATGGTGTTTAATTGATAACCTGTCTGCTTATATGCCAATATCATGGTTTTTATTATTATTACTACACATTTGTGTTAGAGCCTGAAATCAGGAATGATGAAATGTCAGCCTTATTGTATAAGATTATTTTAGCTCTTCTGGGATTTTTGTTTTTCTATATGAAATTGAATATTGTTCTTTCAAGGTCTGTAAATAATTGTGTTGGAATCTTGATAATGAGTACACTGAATCTGTACATTGCTTTTTGTAAGATGACCATTTTTACTATGATAATTTTACCTATCCATGAGCATGGGAAACCTTTCATCTTCAAATGTCTTCTCCAATTTATTTCTTCAAATACTTGAAGTTCTTGTTGCAGGTCTTTCACTTGCTTTTTTAGTGTTACACCGAGGTATTTTGTATTATTTGAGGCTATTGTAAAGGTGTTGTTTCCCTGGTTTCTTCCTCAGACTTATTTTAATTATATATAGGAGAGTTACTGATTTTATGACTTAAACTTGTATCCAGTCACTTGGTTAAGATTTTTATCAGTTGTAGGGATTTTGTGTTATAATTTTTGGAATCTGTATATATACTACTACCATATCATATGCAAATAGTGACAATTTGACTTCTTCCTTTCCAATTTGTATTCTTGTGATCTCCTTTAGTTGTCTTATTGCTCTAACTAGAAATCCAAATGTTAGCATAAAATTCGAGGAGACAGTGTCCCAGTGTGGATTCCATTTCAAGCTAGGGTGATCAAGGTCGAGGACAAACATGCCCTGGCAGACAGAGTTTCAGTGAGAAGTTTTATTAGGAAGGGGAAGAAGGGGGTAAGGTAAGAGAAAAGAGGTAAAGGGGCAAGGAGACAGAGAGAGGACAGAAGAGAAGAGGGAGACAGGAAAGGTCCTTGTCTGCCACATGCAGACAGCAGGAAGAGAGCAGGAAAAGAACCAGAAAAAAGCATAAAAAGAAAAGAGCGTGGAGGGAGAAGACCCAGATAAAGAGCAAAGGGAATGTTAAGTGGGTGGAGGTCTTTCCTGGGCTTACCAGAGAAGTGCCTGAGCACCTTCTGCCAGGTGACAGGGGCAGGTCAGCATAATGCCTGATTCCTTACACCAAGCACTATATTAAATAAGTATATAGAAAGTTGACAGCCTTGTCTTGTTTCTTATTTTAGTAGAATTGTTTTGCGTTCCTCTCCATTTAATTTGATGTTGGCTATCGGCTTGCTGTGTGTTGCTTTTATTATATTTACTATGTTCCTTGTATTTCTCATCTCTCCAAGACTTTTATAATGAAGTTGGATTTTTTCTAAGGCTTTCTCAGCACCTAGTGAGATGATCATTTTTTTCTTCCAGTTTGTTTATATGGTGTATTACATTGACAGATTTTCATACAAAGACCCATTCCTGCATCTCCAGGATGCAGCCTACTTGATTGTTATGAATGTTCATTTGTTCTCCATTTCTTCCAGATTTTACAATTTTATGGAATGCAGATTTTTAAAGTAGACCTAATAATTCTTCATTTTTCTTCAGTGTATATTATCATATCCATCTTTTTGTTTCTGATTTTGTTTATTTGTATATTCTGTCTTTTAGTTATCTATCTTACTGATTGTCCCAAAGAGCCAACTCTTTGTTTCATAGATTCTTTGTATCCTTTTCTTTCTATATATTTTATGTATTTCTGCCATCAGTTTGATTATTTCCTGTCATCTACTCCTCATGGATATGTTTGGCTTTTTTTTTTCTGTTTATGCTTTCAAGTGTTCTTTTAAGTGACTAGTATGACTTAAATTCTTTTTGGAGTTACTTAGTTGCTATGAACTTTTCTCTCAATACTGCTTTCATGTCCCTTAAGTTTGGGTATGTTGTTCATTCATTTTCAATGAAAATTAGGCAGTCTATAATTTATTTGTTTATTCCTTGACCCAGTGGTAACTCAGTGGAGAGTTGTTTAGTTTCCATGACTTTATAGGCTTTCCACCATTTCTGTTGTTGTAGAAATCCAGCTTTTATCCATGTTGGTCTGATAAGATATAGTGGGTTATTTCAATTGTTGAGACCTGCTTTGTGACTGAGAATATGCTCAAGGGTTGGACAAGGTTCCTTGCAGTGCTCAGAAGAGTGTATATTATTTTGTGTTTGGGTGAAATGTTCTGTAGTTATCTGTTAGGTCCATTTGTGTCATAATGTCTGTGAGTTCCTCTTGTTTAGTTGCTATCTCAGTGGCATGTACCTTAATGAGAGTAGAGTGTTGAAGTCTCCAACAATTGATGTGTGCAGTTTGATGTGTGATTTCAGTTTAGCAGTGTTTCATTTACAAATGTAGATGCCATTGCAATGGAGGCATAGATGTTCAGAATTGAGATATCATTTTTGGTGAATTGGCCTTTCCTTTGATGAGTATGAAATGCCTTTTTTCCCTATCTTCTTATTAATTTTGGTTTGAAGTCTATATAGGCAAAAGTTATGATACCTATACCAGCTTGCTTCTTAGTTTCATTTGATTGGAAAATACTTATCCAACTCTTTACTATGAGGTGATGTCTATCTTTGGTGTTTAGGTACATAAATTTACCAGAAGGATGGATCTTGTTTGCATATACATTCTGTTAATCCTTATGTTCTTATTGGTGGATTATGTGCTTTGAAATTGAGGGATATTAATGAATATTGATTGTTAATTCCTGTCATATTTTGTTGTTGCTGTTATTGTTTGTGATTGTGACTCTCTCTCTCTCTCTCTCTCTCTCTCTCTCTCTCTCTGTGTGTGTGTGTGTGTGTGTGTGTGTGTGTGTGTGTGTGTGTGTGCTTCCTTCTTTGAGTTTTTCTCATGTGTCTCATATGAGATTATCTATTACCTGTGTTTTCAGGGATGTGGTTAATTTCCATAGGTTTTCCTTCTAATACTTCTGTAGGTCTAGATGTGTGGATAGATATAATTTAAATTTGACTTTGACATGAAATGCTTTGTTTTCTCCATCTAAGGTGACTTAAAGGATGTAGTACTCTGAGCTGGCATCCTTATTCTCTTAAAGTGTGTAAGATATCTCTCCAGGTCCTTCTGGAATTTAGGGTCTCCAGTGAGAATTCAGGTATGATTGTGACTCTAATAGGTCTGTCTTTATATGATACTTGGCCCTTTTCCCTTGTTGCTTTCAATATGCTTTATTTGTTGTATATGTTTTTGTACATGTTATTATGTGAAGTGGGATTTTCTTTCTGTTCCAAAGCTTCTTGAACATTATAGCTATTTCTTTCTTTAGTTTGGAAAATTGTTTTGTGTATTTTATTTAATATATTCTCTGGGTGTTTCAGCTGGAATTCTTCTTCTATTCCTTTTTTTATTTTCATTTTCTTTTTATAACATCCCAGATTTCCCGGATGTTTTGTATTAGGAGATTTTTTGATTTTGCATATTCTTTTATTCATGAATCTACTTTTTAAATAGTAACTTTAACATCTGTGAGTCTCTCTTCCATCCATTGAATTCTGTTGGTTATGCTTGTTGCTTACCCAGAATTTCCTCACATTGTCTTTTTCTTTCTTTTATTTTATTTTTTATTTTTATTTTACATATTTATCCCAGGACCCTCTTCCTCCCTCTCTCTCTCCTTCCCTCCCTCCCTCAGTTGCTCCTTCTTTCCCTGTCTCTCACCCTCTCATGCACCCCAACCACCCTCCTCTCCCATCCCCAACCACTCCTCATATAGGGTGATTCATTCCAGAAAGACTCATCTAAATTTGTCAAGTTTTGTGGTGTAGAGATTAGGACCACTCTCCTGTCTCTAAGTTAAGGGAGTATCCCTTCATGGGGGATGTGCCGGAAAAATCTTTATGTGCACCAGGGAATACATCCTGGTTCCATTTTATGAGGACACCTAGCCTGTTCAGGCCTTCTAGCTGAGACACAGGTTCAGGGGGTCTGAGTCAGTACCATGCTGGATTCCCAGCAATCAGTCTCGGGGCCCATTAGCTACTTCTTGTTCAGGAAAGCTGTCTCTATGTGTTTCTGCAGCCTGGTCTTTTCCTCCCTCTCTGCATCTGGATTCAAATTCAGCCCAGTGTTTAGTTGTGGGTGTTTTCTTGTGTTTCTATCAACTACTAGATGAGGCTCCATGATGGTGGATGGTAGTCGTTAATCTCATATCAGGGAAAGGCATTTATGGTAGCCTTTCCACTGTTGCTCAAATTGTTACTTGGGGTCAGTCTTGTAGGTATCTGGACATTTCTTTACATTCAGTTTTCTCTTTAATCCTATTAATCCCTCTATTATGCTCTCTCTCTCTCTCTCTCTCTCTCTCTCTCTCTCTCTCTCTCTTCTTTCTTCTATTCCTCCCCTGACAATCTTCCTATCCGAATGCTTTCCTCTCCTTGCCTTCTCTTACTCCTAATTTCCTTTCCACTCACTGCTCCCCCCATTCCCCATATATTCTAGAGAACTTGTCCCTTAACCCTTCTGTGAGGAACCTTATATGAATCTCTTAGAATCCACCTTGTATCCTAGTTCCTCTGGTAGTTTTATTATAGGCTGGTGATCCTTTGCTCTAGGTCTGAAATCCATATATGAGCGAGTACTTACCATGTTCCTCCTTTTGTGACTGGGTCACCTGATTTATAATGTTTTCTTCAAGTTCCATCCAATTGCCTGCTAATTTCATGATTCCATTGATTTACTTCCCACAGAGTAGTATGCCATTGTGTAGATGTGCCACAGCTTCTTTAGCCATTCCTCAGTTGAGGGGCATCTAGGTTGCTTCCAGGTTCCTGCTATTACAAATAATGCTGCTATGAACATAGTTGAGCACATGTCTTTGGTGCATGGATGTGGATCATTTGGGCATATGCCTAAAAGGGGATTGTCAGGTCCTGTGGTAAACTAATTCCCATTTCCTTGAGGAACGGCCATACTGATCTCCAAAATGGCAGTACAAGTTTGCATTCCCACCAGCAGTGGAGGGAGTGTTCCCCTTTCTCCACATCCTCTCCAGCATAAATTGTCATTGGTGTTCCTAATTTTAGCCATTCTGGCAGGGGTAAGATGGTATCTCAGAGTTGTTTTGATTTGCATTTCCCTGATAGCTAAGGATGTGGAGCACTGTCTTAAGAGTCTTTCAGCCTTTTTGATTTCCTCTATTGAGAATTCTCTCTTCAGTTCTTTACATCATTTTAAATAGAGTTATTTGGTGTTTTGTTGACTAGTTTCTTGAGTTCTTTGTATATTTTGGAGATCAACCCTCTGTAGTATTGGTGAAAATCTTTTCCCAGTGTGTGGGCTGCTGTTTGGGTTTGTCAACTGTGTCCTTTGCCTTTGAGAAGCTTCTAAGTTTGAGGAGGCCCCATTTATTAATTATTGATCTCAGTGTCTGTGCTACTGGACTTACGTTCAGGAAGCAGTCTCCTATACCAATTTGTTCGAGGGTACCTCCCACTTTCTAATCTAACAGGTTCAGTGTGGATGGATTTATGTTGAGGTCTTTGATCCATTTGGACTTGAGTTTTGTGCATGGCGACAGACATGGGCCTATCTGCAGTCTTCTACACACTATCATCCAATTGTCACAAGCACCATTTGTTGAAGATGCTTTCCTCCTCCCATTGTACACTTTTAGCTGTTTTTTTCAAAATTCAGGTGTTCATAGGTGCATGTATTAATATCAGGATTTTCAATTTGATTCCATTGGTCTACTTTTCTATTTTTGTGCCAATACCAGGCTGTTTTTAGGACTATAGCTCTGTAGTAGAACTTATAGTCAGGGATGGTGATGCCTCCTAAAGTTCTCATATTGCTTCTATTTTAATTTTCAGATCTTAAATTGTTTCCTTCACCTGTTTACCTATTTTTTCCCCTTGATATTATTAACTTCCTCTAAGGCATTTATACATCTGACTTTAGTGTGATTATATGTCTAGGACCTGATTTCTGAGTTTGTCCTTGTTGAATGGGTGTATTGTTCCTTGATTTATGTTTTCTTTTTGATCTTCTAGCGTTTGTGGTCTGACAACTGACATTATGTCTAATCTAGAAGAGAGTCTCTCCCCAACTTTGGAGCTGGCCTTCTGGTAGTTAGCTTTACCTTTTGTGCAGCAGGCAGCTCTTTGTTCTTCTGAGTAGAGTTACCTGTTTTTCTGAATGTTGTGATCTATTCCTGTTCCTCCAACTGGTGTGGTCTTATCTGAGCTGCTGTAGTCTGTTCATCAGACTTCTGAGGTCTGTACTCCAGTGCTGCAGTTCTGCTGGAGTAGGGCACAGGAACCAGAATGGGTGCTGGAGATCGAGTAGTAGGAGGAGGACACTGGGAACAGAATCTGGGGAGGCAGTTCAGCTTGGCTATCAAGCAGTAACCCATCTGTTGTTTGCACTGTTGTAATACTCTTTTTAAATCCTATGTGAATTAACCAAGAATGAATAATAAAAAGGAAGTGTTGCCTGTTATACACATATAAATATTGTATGGGAGGCTTCACAGACAGCTACTCATTCAGCTCTTTTTCAGCCCCTATTATTAAAAGCATCATGTTTTGTTCCATTATCTTGTTCCAACTACTACTTTATGTTAGCCATCTCTTTTCTAACCTTTCATAAACCAAATTGTTAATGATATGCATCCCAAGTTAATTTACTCAGCAAAACATGAATGAAGAAAGTACATTATGAGTTTATTTATAAATCAGACTTAGGTGTCTTCCTGTAGAAGAAAATAATATGCTTCAGCATTCCATGTTTTAAATTTAGACAGATACTACTTATAGCTAAAACCACAAACCCTGAAAATCTTATAATTGATTTTTTTTCTAATGAATTTGAAGAGCAGAAGGTAAAATGAAATCTCAAAATTGTTTTAATTTGAATTTCCATGGTGGCTAATGACAGTGAACACCTTTAAATATATCATTTGCACTTACTTCTTTTAAGAACTTTATGTTCAATTCCAATTAGAATGTCTAAGTTTAAGAAAAAGACAAATGCTATTGGAAACAGTTGGGAATGGGGAACACTGATGCACTGTTAATGGAAATGCAGATTATTTCAACCACTCTGAAATTTAGTGTGATATTTCTTTTAAAAATTAGAAATAAACCTTCCACATTTCCCAACCACATCATGCCTGTTATATTCCCTAAGAAATTTCTAAGTTACTACAGAGGCTTGTGCTCTTTTGTGTTCATGGCTTCTCTACTCACACTAGCTAGAACCTAGTTTTCCATTATTTATTGAATAGACAATCAAATTGTGATACTATTACAGTGTAATTTTATTTAGCATAAAGTAAAATCAAATTTCAAGTAAATGGATATAGCAGGAAAATATGCAGTAACACAGACACAGAAAGACCCAAAAAAGGGCATGTTCTCACTCATATTCTCACTCAACTATTCATAATTGTGTATTAAATTCTGAGTAGCTATATAATTCAGGATACTAGAAAGGAATCAATAATGGGATTGGGAGAGAAAGATTTAAAGGGGAAAGGAAAATATTAATGGCTGATGCTAAAATGGGGAAAGGTACAGAAAGATAGGACAAAGAATAATAGGGAAGGATAATTAACTCTAAAGATGTATAGAAAAGACATCTGAAAGCCTACTATAATAAGTTTTAAAGCTATTCTTCACAAATAGAAGACATAAATTACTAAGAAAAATCCCAGTAGTTGGTATTATATGCCTCTGTGTTTTAATTACTCTATTTCCGTTTTATGACACCATCATCAAAGCAACTTTTGAAAGGAGTTAGTTTAAGGCTTACACTTAATGTGGGTTATAGTCTTTGACTATCATGGCAGGTAAGATGGTAGCTGGAAGGTAGGCATAATGTTAGAGAACACCCGAGAGCTACCATCTTAAGACACAACCATAAAGAATAAGAAGAAGAGGAGAGAAAGAGGAGGAGAAACAAGAAGAAGAAAAAGTGGAAGAAGAACAAAGAAGAAGAGAAGGCATGCCTCCTTAAACAAGGCCACACCTGCTAATAGTATTAACCAGACAATTATGCTAAAAGGAGGCCAAACATTAAGACATATGAGCCTGTAAGGCCATTCTCATTCAGACCACCACATTCCATTCCTTGGAACCTATAGGTATGTAGCTATATCATATGTAAAATATATTTAGTACAAATTTAGTTATGATTCTTTTGCAAAAGAACTTTCCCTGATAAGATATTAAGACTACATACACTTAATCTCAGCTTCCTAAATCGTGCTGTAGTCAGATTCAGGTCCTGAGATGGGAAAGGAGGGCATCAGCATGAAGACGTTTCTGATCACCAGTTGAGATTTACACAAGTGGCCATCCCCAAGTAGCTTGAGATGTCTTTATTTGTGCTTAAAAACAAACACCCCCCACTCTTTAGCTTTAACCTCGGGGGGGGGGCAAATATGCATTTTCCCTGTTTTTACATCAAAACAACTTTTAAAACAAAACATTCCTCAGCATTTTGTTAGGTTGGCTAAATACTGAGCCAGATACACCCTGTCCTTGATAAACTAAAAGATAATACACATAGGCAAACATTCTCAAAAACAGTTATCAATCTCATTATCAGAGAAGGGCATGTAAGGTAGCCTCTCCACTATTGCTTAGATTGTTAGTTGGGGTCATCCTTGTAGGTCTTTGGATAGTTCCCTAGTGCCAGAATTCTCTTCAAACCTACTCCCTCTACTATGGTATCTCTTTCTGTGCTATCTTCTATTCCTCTCCTTATTCAATCTTTCATCATGTTCTCCTCTCCCCTCCTCTTCTCTTTCTCCTAACTCCACATCCAATCATTGCCCACCCAGCCCCACTCCCAATATGCTGAGAAGATCTTGTCCCTTTCCCTTATGTGGGGGACCATGCATGTCTCCTTTAGTGTCCTCATTATTTCCTAGCTTCTCTGGTGGTATGTATTGTGAGCTGATGATCCTTTGATATATGTCTAAAATCCATATATGAATGAGTATATACCATGTCCATCTTTTTTGTGACTGGATTAGGTCACTCAGGATGGTTTCTTCTAGTTCCACCCATTTGCCTGTGAATTTCAACATTCTATTATTTTTTTCCCTTCTGGGTAGTTCTCCACTGTGTACTACATTTTTCTTTATTCTTCAGTTGAGGGGCATCTAGGTTGTTTCCAAGTTTTACTACAAATAAAGTTGCTATGAACATAATTGAACAGATGTCTTTGTAGCATGGACGTGACTCTTTTGGGTATATGCCTAAGAGTGGAATTTCAGGATCCTGTGTTAGACTTATAGTCTTCTAATACAAGGTTTTATGTGCTATTTGAGCTTTAGTAATATTTCTGTTACATATGTGTACCTTTATGTTTTGGGCTATGTGTTCAGAATTGAGACTTTGTCCTGCTTAATTTTTCTCCTAGAACTATGAAATAACCTTCTTCATCTCTTTGATTGATTTTTGTTTGAAGACTAATTTTTTAGTTATTAGGATAGCTATACCAGCTTGTTTTTTTTTTTGTGTGTGTGTGTGTGTCCACTTGATTGGAAGATCTTTTCCAAACCCTTTACTCTGATGTATCATCTGCCTTTGAAGTTGAGGTGTATTTCTTACATGCAACCAAATGATGGATTCTGTCTTTGTATCCATTCTGTTAGCCTGTTTCTTTTTATAGGCAAGTTAAGATCATTAATATTGAGGGAAATTAAGAGCCACTGATTGTTTATTCTTGTTTGTTTTGGATTGGTTGTTGGTGGTGATATTGTGAGTAGATTCACCCTGCTTTTTCTTTTGACTTCTTATAAATTGGGATTATCTATTGTCTCTGTTTTTAAGAGTAGCTAACAACTTTGGGTTGGAGTTTTCCTTCCAGAAGTTTCTGTAGGGCTGGATTTGTGGATATATATAGTGTAAATCCTGTTTTGATCGTGAAATATCTTGTTTTTTTCCATCTATAGTAATTGAGAGTTTTGCTGGGTATAATAGTCTGGGTTGGCATCCATGGTCTCTTGGTATTTGTAAAGCATCTATCCAGGACCTTCTTGCTTTCACAGTTTTCATACAGAAGTCAGGTGTAATTCTGATAAGTTTGCCTTTCTATGTTACTTGGCCTTTTTCCTTTGTTATTCTTAATATTCTTTCTTTATTCTGTATGTTTGGTGTTTTGATCATTATATTGGGATGGGTCTTTTTCATTGGTCCAGTTTGTTTGGTGTTCAATAAGCTTCTTTTACTTTCATAGGCATGTCTTTCTTCAGGTTGGGGAAGTTTTCTTCAATGATTTTGTAGAATATATTTTCTGTACCTTTAAGTTTGGCTTCTTCGGCCATCTTCTAATCCTATTATTCTTAGGTTTGGTCTTTTCATGGTGTCTCACATTTCCTGGATATTTTGTGTTAAGGATTTGTTGGAGTTAAGATTGTCTTTGGTGGCACCCGCGGATGGGCGTGGCCAGTGATGGCTTGCCTGAGTGTGCTGGCTATGGCGTCTGCAGTGGATCACTGGTGGGAGGACAAGGACAAGGACAGGACGAGGAGGCTGAGCAGTTCGTTCTGGTAGAGTTGTCAGGAATTACTGACTCAGACTTCCTCTCCAAATGTGAGAATAAATGCAAGATTTTGGGAATTGACACTGGAAGCCCATCCTGCAAGTAGACAGCTACGTGTTTGCTGGGGGAATATGAAGACACTCCTGGGACCTGTGTTATATTTGAGGAAGCTGTTGAACATGTGGATCCCGAAGGCAGTGATAAAACAGTGCTGAAATACAAATGCCACACGATGAAGAGGCTCAGCATGACGAGGACTCTCCTGACAGAAAAGAAGGAAGGCGAGGAGCACATAGATGGTGTAGAGTGGCTGCAGATGAAGGATAACGATTTCTCCTATAGACCCAGCATGATTTGCAGCTTTCTGCATGAAAATGAGGGATGAAGTTGTAGCACCAGCCCCCGAGACACCCGTGGAGTTGGAAGACAGAGAGACACAAATGAAAGGCAGAGCAGAGCAGACACACGAGCAGGAGGGAGCGCAGCCCCAGGATGCAGGGGAACCGGGCCCTGGAGACAGCCAGGCAGAAATGGGAAGTTCTGCTTTCATGGGAATTCAAGATGGAGAGACGTTCCTCAAAACAGCCAGTCATGAACTTAAAAAAAGGGTCTTGTCTACAACTATAGCTGTGCAGCTTACAGCTGGCTCACCAACAGTTGTTACTGTTGACAGTGTGGGTACTTTCAGTTACAATACAATTTAGTGGCTTAAAAAAAAAAAAAAAAAAAAAAAGATTGTCTTTGGTTGATGAATCTTTTTCCTCTAGTTTATCTTCAGCACCGGAGAATCTCTCCATCTCTTGCATTCTGTTGATTATGCTTACATCTGCCATTCCTGATTATTTACACAGCTTTTCTATTTTCAGAATTCAATCAGTTTATGTTTTTTGTTTGCTTGTTTGTTTGTTTTTGTTTTGTCTCCATTTCAGTTTTCAGAATTTGAACTTTTTGAACTGTTTTCTTCATCTGTTCCATTGCTTTATCTTGTCTTTCTTGCTTCTTTAAGAGATTTGTTGATTTCTTGAATTTTGGGGGGTTGTTTTTTCTTCCATTTCTTTAAGGGATTTTCTCATATCCTCTTTGAGGGCTTCTATTATTTTCATGAAGTTGATTTTAAGGTCATTTTCTTCTGTTTCATCTTCGTTGGGATATTCAAGTCCTGCTGGTGTAGAATCACCAGATTCTGGTTATATAAGTCTTTCCATTGTTTGATGTGTTCTTATACCTTTGTCTTCCCCGTCTCTTCTTCCAGTGGTTACAGGTGGAGTCTCTCCCTTTTTTCTCTAGAAGAGGGTTGAAGGACAGGGCTGGAATGACACCCAATGCTAGGGTCTTTTGTCAGTTATGCTATTGAGAAATAGTTTTCTTACCCATAACACCTTCTAGCACCATCAGTGCTATTCTTTATGGGTAAAGCTTCTGAGTTGAGCATTTGTTCAATTGCTCCATGTCCAATAACATAAGCAAGTGTTGTCTTCAGTAACAGGGCCTTACCATCAGGTTAAGGAGGACAGCAAATAGAATTAGCAACAGGCTGAGATATTTGTGGGCCTCTATGTGCCCCCCTCATTGACCATGTCTTAACACTTTCTAAAGATATCAGAAGTAAAATATTTTTATTATTGGTTAGAATATAGTTAGATATAGCTAGTAAGGAAAAGCAAAATATAATTAATGATATTTAATTTTGAAGTCTCTGTCAAATCATAACCTTAGTTGGTATGTTTCACTAAGTAAAAAAAAATATGATTTAGAATATAATTGCTTATTACCAAATTATAATTGGCAAAATATAAACGAATTTTTATTTACTAAAAACACAATAGCAGCTGTTAATCATTTTGAACTGAATTCATGATTAAAAGTGTATGGAATGGTGTAATACAATATTTCCCCAATTACTTTTTTCTGTGTAAAGATTAGGTGAATGGTTAAGACTTCCAGTGATCACACAATTTATATTCAGACTCATTGTTTTGAATTAGTAGAGTCTAGTTAGACTGGTCAGTTTATGGCAGACTTTGAAGAGTTTGGCTTTTTAATGTGCAGTTAGTTGAATTTGTATAATTAGTACACTTAAATACACACATGGCTAAAATTTAAAACAAAACCCAAAACAAAAAGTACAAACCAAATCTATATAATATCAAAAAAACAGAGAAACATTTTTATAAATACCTTTCTATGTTTGCTTGAAAGATCTCTAAAGATCACAATGAAAAGAAAAACAGGCAAGGAGAGGGGAAAGAAAGAGATTATATTTCTAGAAAACACACTGTAACAGTTTGGAAAGCATTAGACACAAGCAATTATATGTGAAAGTCTCACTGAATTTTCTGGGTAGTAATTTGATTTTCCAAAAGAAGATAAATGTTTGTGTGAACAGTGGTTATTTTATGGCTTTTTATAGCCTATAAAATGTTTACTATGAATAATTTAGAAATCACACTTATATCATCTTATGTCAAATAGGCACTTGATAAATATTTACCAATGATGAATAACAGGTAAATATAGGTTTTTCTTCAAAGAGGATAATAGAACAGTATAATATTAAGAAACCCACCAGAGGCTTTATTAATCATCATGTCTGTCTCACCTTTCAGAAAATACTTCTCAAAATAGTGTATTAAAGAAAATACAAATATTTACACACTTTCAGTATTTTCATGCTAAAAGTATAGCATGAAACAAAAATAAGAATAGCCATAAATTCTAATAAATATAATACTGATTTCTTAGTAAAGAAACAACAGTGTTCAACTGATATATAGGAACATTGGCTTCAGAATGTGAAAGCTGCCTATGAATTCCATGGAGATTCACTGAAAAGCTGAATGTACCTTCTTTCTCTTTCCACAAAGTAGATAGATAGACCTGTAGTCCTTGAGAGTGTGGATGAAAAAGAAAGCAAGTCACTAACAGAAAGGCAGTCCCAGAACAGTATGTTGCTGTAAGAAAGTCAGCTACTGGACTGGACTGGACTGGACAATGGAATCCCAATTACAGTCCCTGGAGTGACTCTTTTGAGACAGTCCAGGAGGTTTCTTTTTTCCCCCCACAGAAGAGTATGACAGGATGCATTTTTACTCCTCTTTGGCATCTCTGCTTGAGTCCTTCTGCACATTTGTGTCTAAATCTGTTTCTTTGCCTCTTTCCTACCTATTAAGTCTCTGGTAACACCCATGCTGTGTGATTCCATACTGCATAATGCTGCATGTGGTGCTGTCTTACTCATCACTTATTCTTTTACAAAAATCCACAGTAGGAAAGCAAGAACACATTCATATATAAGCCCTAATATTTTATTGCACTTAGGCATTTACTAATGTTGCATTTGGAAACTTGTATTTGTTAGTTGTAGGTAGTCTCTGGCATTCTTATTACACATGCCACCGAAACTTTTTATTTGTTTGATTGCCCTGCTTCAAGATATCAGGTTCATCATTAATGCACATTACCTATCTGACAAATGTACAAAACACCCAAGCGTCAGGGTGCATTGGATCTGTGCTTCTAGAGGAATCCATGGGTGCCTGACTGTCATACTCATTAGCCCTGAGATGCACAGAAAAGACAAACAAAAGAACTCTCAAATCTGCCACTCTCTGTGTGAGGACAGTGCTTCTCTTTGTGTCTCTGTCTCCCTATGTGTTTCTCTGTCTCACTGCCTCTGTCTCTGCGTGTGTGTGTGTGTGTGTGTGTGTGTGTATGTTGTGCACCCCCTCTCTGCTGTTTCTTACAAAGTTGGGTAAATCAAAGAGAAACATATTCCAAATGGAAGAACAGCTCTTTGTTTCTGCAAAACTATTAACTATCATTATTTGTGAATTAACTTTGAAGAAAATTTAAAGAGTACAGTTGAAATGGAAAAAGAATAAATGAAACCACATTATTTTATGTAAAATAGCCAATTTTATTTATTTATTTTTTTGAATTTTATATATGAGTATAGTATTTACACCATTTTCCTAGTCCATCTCCTCCCTCCAAATCCTGTAGTGCCCCTTTACTCCCTGCATACCACTTGTGTAAATGCACACACCACGTAAATTTATAAAAACATCCTACTGTGACCACTTAGTGTTGTTCATATGTATGTATGTTTAGAAGTGACCACCTGGGATTGGATAGCCTACCAGGGTGTTCAATCCTAAGGACAAAGCTGATTCCCCCTCTCTCAGTGACCACAGTTCTTCATCCAGGAACTTTATGAGATTTCCCTTGTCTGTGTTAGCATGTGAACTAGTGAACTAGTGTTACTGTATTGTTTGGACATCCATATCAGTGAAAGTCCCTGGCTTTAGTTTTCTTTGCATGTATAAGAGATCACTGTAATACAGCAGCAACATATATTGTACTATTCTGTCTCATATAGCCTTTCTGTCCCCTCTTCAGTGATGTTTCCTGGGGCTTAGGTATAGGCTTTATAGATGTATCAAGTGAAGTTGCATATTTCATAATCACTTTAAAAAAAGGAAAAAAAACTTTGTAACTAGTATGTTAGATTGGGAAAAATCAGAAGTGAAATTAATATTACAAATAAACTTTAATAAACATACTTCTTAAATGTATTTGAATACATGGTAAGTCTTGCAAATGTAAAATATTTCATCTTTCCCTGTAATACCTACCTACATAGAAAACTCATTATCATAATCACCAAACATTAACGGCATCATAAAGTCAAATAACCCCTCTTCTATCATTTCATGTTTTATTCTAATTTCTTCTAGAATTTGACAAAGTATTGCTGATTTCTCTTTACAACCATAAAGATTTTCTATTAACATGACCATTTGATAAGTGTTTTTTTTTTTTTTTTGTAGATAAAGAGTTTATTTAAACTTATGTAGTAAGACATTGCTTTCCCTCACACCAGTTCCCAAATAACCACCCATAGGCGTAATGCTCAGCCAATAGCTCAGGCTTATTACTAACAAGCCCTTGCATTTTAATTTAACCCATATTCCTTATGTATACTCTGCCACATGGTGGTGCATTATGCTTCCACTGCATCTGCAGAAGACTCATGACTCTACCCTTTATCACCCTATTATTCTCAGTTTGGCTTTTCCATGTAATTGTCTCCTGTTCAGCTATTGGCCAGTCAACTTGTTTATTAAACCAATCCCAGTGACATATATTCACAGAGTATAAAATAATGTACCATAGCATTTCCCCCTTTTTGTCTAAATTAAAAAGGAAGGTTTTAATTATACACAACAATAACGGTTATCAAGTAAGAATTATACTTACAATATCTAGTCTATTTGCATTTGGCAAAATTAGAGAAAATATTCTAATAACTATTTTTTCTTTGTGACTCTAAGATTTACATCTAATTTACCTTTTTATCATAATTAAGGAAAACTATCATTATGACTGTAATCTTCAACAACTCCATCAAAGACAGCAGAAGAGTAAAATGTTACCTAATGATAGGGACATCAGACAACCTAAACAGTCATCCTAGGTTCCTCTGCAACAATGGGGCATCCAGCTCTGGCCTAGAATATCTGGCAGACTTTCCTATGAAACAGGAAATTTTGAAAGACTCTCCTACCTTGTGTTGGCACCAAGTTTGGCAGTTGCCTTTCTTGTGTCATATTGGCCCAGTTTGGACAGCAATTGAGGCAAGGGCAATTTCTGGAGGGTTTTTGGTTTTTTTTTGTTTTGTTTTTTTTTTTTTTTGGTTTTTTGAGTTTTTGTTTTTGTTTTCCTTTATGGCAAAAGAATGCTTATTTTAAAGATATGGGGAAATTCTGCCTTCTGAATGCCCGTGATTGTCACATTTCAATAGTATACCCACTAAGCATTAGGTTCTACAGCAAAAATGTGAATCCTTGTCTGGGAGGAGAAGCTCAAAGTTTCTGCTGCACAAGCATGAAGATCTGAGTGTTGTGCAATCACACATGGAGAAGTCATGCAGGGTGGAGTACATCTCTCAGCTCAGCACAGGAAACACACACACACACACACACACACACAATGGAACAAACAAAAAACCCTAAAATATTTTTTTAAATGAAAAGGAAACCCACTTATACTTACCAGAAAGACTTTTAACTCTGTGAAAGTGAAAACCATTGAAATCTTTGCTGAATAAGTTGGAATTAATTCAGTGTGCTTCGCTTCGTATAAGGGAACATCCATTCTCATTAAGATCAATAATATTCATTTATATACAACTAATATATCCTAATCTTCTCATTTTAGTTATGCCATAATGAAACCAAAATAAATGCAAGTGAGTCAACAGAACTAGTTACTGCACTAACAAAACCATGTTTCTGCTGGTAATTACTACACAGTTTTCCAGTAAGGAAATGCCAAGCAGAGGTGACCTTCATATATATGACCCACACTTTCAAATTCTACAGTTTATTTTTAGCTTTAGAATTAACTGCTGGCGTTTTCTCTGACATCTGCATTCATACACAAAAAGAAAAGCAAATCATACCATGTTTATTGTCCCAGTTGAGATTATACAGAGCAACTAACTGGTACCTGAATTCAGTTTTCATACTAACCACAAAAGTCAAAGTTTGTTCTGTTGCTGAGATGAAATACACTAAAAGAAGCAACTTGGGAGTAAAGGGGACTTAGGTTAGCTCACAGTTCCAGATTATAGACCAGCATGAAAAAGTCTAACAGGCAAGAACTTGAAGCAAGTTGACATGCCCATTTGAGAACAGAGAAAGTAAGGGGATATAGGTTGTGCTGAGCTCATTTTTTCCAGTATTCCATTCCATAGTCTAAGAGCCTCTGCCTAGGGAACAGTGTCACCCATAGTGGGCAGGTCTTCTCATTTCAAGGTTCAAAGATATTTCCTCATAAACACACTCTTGATCTACACAACCCCTCACTGAGAGATTCCATTCCCAGATAATTGTATATTGTGTCATATTGATAATTAAAAGTACTAACAACTTTCATTCTCTTATTCCTTTATTTAGTACTACACTTTGTACAATTTTTGTGATAATTTTTGCAACTCAAAATATCTTACAAAAATGCTGTAATAGAACTTCCAAGAAAATTTGCATTTATCTAATTAGATAAACGTTCCTTGAGTATCAGATTCTGTGCATTTAGTTGTGAATATAACACTAGTAAATTGATGATCTATATAAAATCATTGGAAATTATAACAGAAAGAAAAAAATACAAAGGAAAATGAGACAAAAGGTAGAGGAAAGATTATGGGAAGGGATAACCAACACTAATATTAAAAGCATTCAGAAAAGATACATGGAAAACTAATAATATAGAAACTTCCCAAAAAATATATGCATACAAAAGAGAAGGTTAAATTGAGTTTCCATATAAATGAGGAAATAGCACTAACTCGACATTATATGTTACCAAATAAAATTCCTGAATTAGGAATAGACTATATTTGATCGCTTTTCATCAAAGGAGTCCTATAGTTTACCCCCCACCCCCAAACATTACAGGCTATTGCCAATGTCATTAGTTACCCCCTCCTCAAGCTAATGGCAAGATTCTATGTGTCCAAATACTGCATGTTATTGGCATAAAACAAGGAAAAATTGAGCTGTTACTCACCTGGGGTCTTTTCCCATACAAATTAGTCCATTGTAAGTATGTTTATAGTACTGTGAAGTACTCTACACAACACTGAAAGCAGTCAGAAATCTCACCCAACTACAAACATGGAAACCTACAATAGTTACTTCCATGAAAGCTACGCCTCCTGGTGCAATAATGACACAATCATTATGAACATAACCAAGGACATATTTTGATATCAATAGAACAGAACATTAGAATGTCAGCAGGAATATCAACCATGACTACAGGGTAAGTCTCTTGCACATAAGCACATTGTCAACACAAATGAGACTCTATGACTTGTGTGTGTATGTGCGTGCTTTTTATTTGTTTTGGGAGTTTTGTTTATTTCTAAGAGAAAAGAATATGAATTTTGGTGGGTGGGACATAGAAGAAGATCTGAAAGAAGATAGGACAGCGGACAGATTACAATCAAAATATCTTTTTTAAAGTACTCAAAAAGTAAAAATATAAATGTTTATAAATACAAATATAAAATAAAATATAAAAATACACATAAAAAAGATTAGTATTGGTCACTTGATATGGCCCATAGAAGCTCTGAAGAAAAACGTTCAGTTATGTTTGCAGATGTGATTGTGTTTGTGTGTGTGTGTGTGTGTGTGTGTGTGTGTGTGTGTGAGTGTGTGTGATGTATTTCTGTTGGAAATTGGAACTTTTGGTTTCATTACTCTTTTCTGTGATAACATACAAATTCAATATTTGTTACAACCTAAGGCTTTTTATGTAATAAGATATCTCACATTTGTTAAAACAGTTTATAATTGTAGCTATTATAAAAATTCTTCTAACTTCTTTTTGACAATTTGAGAATTTCTAAAACCATGTATGCAGACTATCACTTAACCATGATTACACTGATGAATACTATCATCACTCTACAGTAGCAATGAGGGGCAAAAATCATACTAGATGAAGCCTGACTGGGCATTGAGCTGTGGGGAAAGAGAAAAAAAAGATCATAGATAGACAGACAAGCAGACAGACAGACAGACCAATAACATAAAGACACAGAGATACTGAGAGAGGACAGAGAGAGAAGAGACAGATGGAAAGCCTAATAATCACTCAGAAACAATTTCCTGATAGGTATGAAAATTGTTCATTCAGAGTAACACACATGATGAAAACAATTTGTTTACAAATTCTCTCATCTCTATAGGACAGGCTTGGCCTTGTGTCTCTAAGATGTGATGTGGTCTTAACCTATTGGGTCCATGAGCTAACAATTTGTGTGTATGTAACCTCTATATTTTAATGTTGACATGTGAAAAAAATAATTGCATGCATAAAATTTTAATAGAATTATAATTGATTTGAGAGAGAGGAGTACAGAAAATCAAAACAGGATTAGAAGTTAAAATTTGCAGAAGAGAAATGGAATGAGAAAGCTAAAGGGCTATTCCAAAGTGAGTCTCAGGTTGGTGTGACCAGTCTGTGTGGGGACTAAGCATGAATATCAGGAGGGACTAATGGTCTGAGCACAGTTTGATCCCAGATGATCAAGAATGAACATCTATGTACACTTTCTTTGAGTAAGATATTTACATATTTATGGCAGGTACTCTTTCTTAAGACCCCACTGCCATTTGCCATTCATACCTGGACACTCACAGAGCTAAAGAAGGAGTATTTGTTGTTCCAAAATATTTCTGGGTAGTTAAACCATCATACCTGTCATAAAAGCTAAGAGCACTGATTTAAATTCTTTGGTGTGCTACTTAATTACCTTTTTAATTAGGATGAAGTGTCTTTTCAGCCTCTCCTATTTAAATACTGTCACCTTGCTTTCAGGGGCCAAGTTATAAACACACCTTAGTGAATTACTCTCCCTGACTCCTCTTTCCCCACTGAGCCAGCTGCTCCTATGAGTTCAACTGTCAATGTGAGCGCTAGGCAGATGCTCCAGGGGGCTCCTAGAAATGCCAGCAATAGGGACTGCTCGTTGCTGAGCCTGACAGCTGAACAGAGCTCAGGGGAACTGAATGTGTGAGAGGGACAAAAGAACAGGGCATTCCGATACTTTAAAATGCTAGAGTAACTGTCAGTGCAAGTTGCCATGCTGCTGCCAGGTCAGGTAAGTAGGCAGAGGCTGGAAATGTGTCTGTCAAAGTCAGAAAAGGAAATTGAGACTCAACACCAGAAGTGGAAGTCAAGATTTGGATTTATTTATAATTCTTCAATGGAAAAATTTAATTATGCTGTAAGAAGTTAGAAGCCAATTGTGTCTTCGGAGACTCAAAAGTAGGGGACATAGATGACTGAAGCTTAGAACCTGGCAAGAGCTTAACTTACCCCCAGGAGAAAGATTACCCAGCTGGGAAAGATCCTGAAAGAAGTCAGTACCTTCTAGAATAGAAAAAACATCGTAAAAAAAGAATCCTCACACACATTTTTAAACTATTTTTACTTGTGGTAAATTACATACATTCCAAAAATGCATGCCATTATGCATTGCTAAGTGTACAGTTCAGAATTATCATGTATCCATGTACAAGAACCACAACAACTCTCTTTAGATACCCTTCATCTGGCAGAAAATCCCTACCCCTTGTGCTAGGACTGGACAGTCACTATTCTATCCTCTGACTCAATGAATTATACTACCTAAGTACCTCATATCAGAGGAAACCTTTAGTCTTTCTTGTTTGGTTGCCTTCTCAAACTTGGTAAGATGTACACAACATTCATTCAGAGTGCAGCATGTGTTATAGTTACCTTTCTTTTTGAGATGCATAATATGTATATTGCAGGTTGTAACGAGTAAGTTTTTCCCCACTGGTCTGGTCCCACTGCCATGCCAGCCCCAATTAACACACAGAGACCCTGTGTTTGATATAATGCTGTTGGCCAATTACTTGTTTCTTATAGGCTAGCTCTGTCTTAATTATTAACCCATTTCTATTAATCTAAGCATTTCCATGTGGTGTTATCTTACAGGAGAGAGGGGTCCAGCGTTTCTGCTCTCTCCAGCCTTCCGTGTTGACTCCTCCCTACTACTTCCTGGAATCCTCCTTGTCTCCTAGCCCTGCCTATCTTGCTTTCCTATTGGCCAACAGTGCTTTATTCATTAACCAGTATGAGAAACATATTTACAGAATGACATCTCCCATCAGCACATTTATTTAGTTGTTGTTAGACATTTGACTTGCAACTTGCTTCTACTTTTGGTAAGAAAAGGAAAAACAAATATCACTGTATCACTTTGAGACCCACATTTTATTTCTTTAGGAATTTTTTTTTTTTTTAGAATGGTATGTCTGTATCTCATAACTCTAAAAACTAAGCCAAAACAAACAAACAAACAAATACAAAGCAAAACTAATTAACCACTATATTGTTTTTTACATTGCTTTCCTCAGTATTGTACTATTCCCTATAACAAACAGGGTTTTTCATTTCTCTACCTCCTGCTAAGACTTGTTTTCTGTCTGTCTGTGTTTGTGTATATGTCGTATCCCAATCTAATGCATGTGTGGTTCTCTCAGATACAATTAATTTAGTCTTCTCTATATCTGAAATAAGAGAAGAATATATCCAAGTGTATATTATTATCATAGTCATTGCAAAGCTAGGACAATAGCCCAGATTTCTGGTCAACAACCTGAGGTTAGACCTCAAGGTGATCAGGTTGCATTTTCGTTTCAAAAATCACAGTTAGCAGTGTACCCAATCATTTGAAACTACCCTTTAACCTAGTCTATTTCCACAGCACTTATGTTTACAGACCATTAATCTGGCCCCCTTATAATTTCCCTTACCTAATAGGAAATTATGCACATGGAAAACATTATTTTTAAAGTACACATTAAACATGGGTAGGGTATTGAATTTGACAACATTCCGATAAGTGAGTAATGAGAAGATGCATAAGAAATATGGTACCGAAGAGTTAAAAAAAATCTAAAAGCTTTAAGTACCAGGACAGCTTCATTCTAAAGTGTGTGCAGGAAAGGATAATTTACTGTAATATGCAAACGAAAAATTATAAAACATCCAAGTAACAGAAAGCATATGCTACAAAATTTTCCAGATTTTTTAGTTTTCTCAATAATATTGATTTATAAGAAAAGGGGTGTGTGTCTGTGTGTATGTGTCCGTGTATTCAAATGCTATTGTAGATTTCTCCAGAACTCATTTCTTTCAACCAATAATAGTTAAAGTGGATATTAAGTAGTGAAGAACAAGAAATAGAACACCTACTCCTTGGATCTCATTTTTTTAAAGCAAATAGCAACATAGCTACATGTTAAGATAGGCCAGAAGCGTCTGATTGATCACCAATAGATAGAAAGTGGCCCAGAAGTTGATCAGTTGTTTGGAAGAATAAATTTCAATTGTAAATCCTTCTAAAGATATGTAGATTCTAGCTTGTTTTGAAAATAAAAAAAATATAAAATTCAGATAACTTAAACAATAGGAAAATTTCAAATTTAATGTTAATAAAATTATTTTAAAATTAAAATTTAAAATATTAGAGCTAGCCAATACTCTAGCTTTGGGGGAAAAATCTGTAAATCTGAACTCTTAGTTCCAGGAAATTATGAAAGCTGGGACAGTATTGACTGATAAGATGGATGGATTATTTGGGGAGTTGTGGCATATGCATGTAATTAGGAGCAGAAAACTAAGCCAGGAGGCTTGTGAGTTTTAAGACATGAATAAGCTCCATAGCAAGGTCTAACAATGAAGAATAAGGAATAGGAGGACAAAGGAGAGAAAAGAGGAAGAAATAATTGAGGAAACAGAGAAAAAGGAACAAATGTGATAAAAAAAAAAAAAAAAAAAAAAAAAAGGACCCTTGAAGATAGACAACTATAAACATAAGGAAATAAAGCCCAAAGGCATTTAGAATAATCTGTTCTCTCTACAATGTATTTATCTTTACTTTTACATGAGAAATGTCATTTATAGAGTATACAAATATTCAATACCTTCTTGGTTAACATATATCTTAAACAAAATTCACTTAATTATTGAAAGAATCTGAATATTATTTTTTTAACAATTACAAGCTGCTTTCAAAACAAGTTTGTCTATACTGAGACTTACCCTACTAGAGGAAGTGGGGGGTAGAAGATTAGTTGTCTATTGGCATCACATGGGCATGTGGAAGGAGCTGAAAACACTGAATTCCAGCCATCCATAGATAACAAGGTATTCTAAATTGTCTGTTCTAAATATCAAAATTTAACTACTTTAAATTGGAAATTATAAATGGAACCATGGGGATTGAATTTTGAATTACAGGGTGGGGGGGAGTAAGTTTACCACTCAGAAACCAAGAATTTCTTAAAGTCAGGGGAAAAATGCAAATAAAGGGGGAGTGTCACAAAGAATATAGATCACACCTATCCAAGGGAACCATAAAATAAGCTCAACAACAACTTAAAGACCCTGACTGCACTTTGGTCCAGAAGTCTATGTGTATAATTAATATGTAGGTAAATTTAAACAAATCTTGGGACTAGCATCTAAACTCTGTGGTGTTCTGTGATTACACTGGTGCTTGCTGAACATGTGTATACTGTTATCTCTTAGCCACCTCAAAAGAAAAATCTATGAATGCAAAGGAGAGGATCTAAAGATGTATTCTATGGGAAGACCAAAGGGCATTTGTGACCATACTGAATTTTCCCTCATATATTCGCTTTTCTGCTCAATTTCTCTTTGAAGGTGTTCTTTTGCATCTTTTAGGCAAAAATAATTAGATAATAATAGATAAGTAATAGACAAGTAAAATTATAAAATATTCTTGTCCAAGGTTGACACTTCTTATGGGTAGGGACCTTTAATAAAAACATTGACTTTGGAACTTGCATTGTTGAAATTGTTCTTCTTTGATGCAAAATAACACAGTATCAAATCAACTGAATGAAATGTGGTTCAAGCTAACAACTGTGATGCTATTTGGGAAAATATTCAATTATTGGGGGAAATTATACAGCTCTATATATTAAAATCAACCTTAAATTTAACATTGAAATGGAAGGATAAGCTCATGTCTGAGTAGATAAGGACACATGAATTATTTTAAAAGAAATTACAACTCAGTGAGTTTAATGTTGAAAACAATTATGATCATAAGATTATATGCATTATTTTCTGATACCCTTTACTGTAGAGTAGTTGGCCATTGGATTAAGCAACCATTCCACAAATACTCCCCAGAGTCATTTGAAATCTGTTCATTGGGGTTCCTGAAGTTCACTAGTAAAGCTTGAGAACAAAGTAGTCAAATGTGCAAGCCAGATGCTCAACATCCTGGGTATTGGCAGCCCCTCAGGAGAGAAGACACAGAAGAAAATGTTACAGTACATGAATAGCATAGTATTATTATTTTCCAACAAGGAAACTTTTAATGGATGGAGAAGGAAGAACTTTGAGATAAAACAGCACTAGTTTTCCAATATGTGGGTTCTTGGGCTCATGTGACCCTTGGCAAATTAATTTCCAATGATCATTAAGTTTGAAATAATGTTTATAAAAATGAAAACCAATAGCTAACATGCAAGTCTCTCAAACATAAGCCATTCTTACTAGGGTGGGTGCTATTTTATGGTTATTTTCCTTAATAAGAGATGTTGAGAAATGTTTAATACATATGTTTACCACTAATATGTTTTCACTACAGCCCCTTTTTGTTTTACTTTTTTTCTTTTACTGCTGCATTCCTTGTATTCTAGACATTAACTTCATACCAGATGTTTGGCTTACAAAATTACTTTCTCCCATTCTGTGGGTTGCTTCACTCTGGTCATAGCTTACTCTGCTGTGTAGTTTTGTGTAATTGCGCTGCCCAGTTTTTGTGATTGTTCCATATGTTCTTGGGACCTTGTCTAAAAATTTTGTGGATTGTTTTCTTTTATGTGTGAGAATGGTTTTTATATACATTCACTATCTTACAGTTCTTAGTTATGAGTAAAATGTTTCCTCTGATAAATAAAATAATGTTCAAGAGCCAATTCCTCTGTTACAAATGTCTACTATCCTCAAGATTGATTTCACATTTCTCCAAACATCAATAGCTCCTTGAATCAGTAATATTTGGTGATAAAATACACATCAAGTATACTACAATGCTTCCAAAATCAATGTGTGATGATTTGATAAAATCCCAATCTTTTTATTGACTCATTTTATCATAACTATATTGACAGCATGGAAGTATAATTTGAATTCTCTTAACTCATAGGGCCTTTACATTTTCCCCAGTCCATCATCTTCAATGTCAAATGATAAAAAAAAAAAGAAATGATCTCAAGTATACAACTTTCTCTGAGATACAGGGGCTACAGTGGAGAGGTCATCGCAGAAGTCATACAGCCACATTTAGTATCACATGGCATGCCTAATATGTTTCTCATACTCAAATCTCTATGATGCAGCAGCCAAAGAGTTCATTGAATTTTATTGATTTATATTCTGTAGTAGAAAGTCATGCCTATCTACAATGAAGTCTAAAGAGTGGCTTCTGTTGTTTGAAGTGGATTCTTTATTAACACAGTTGGAGAAAGCCATCAGCAGTGTGGTGTGTTCATCTGGGTAAGGGACGGTAGGTAGCATTGCTCCTATTTAATTTTTCCTCTTCTGCCAGAAGAAATACATTACTTAGAATGTGTCCCTTTGTTAATGGCAACTCAGAACACCTGGTTTTCTCTTTGTCTTTTAACTATGCATACCTCTATCAAAGTTATGCATTCTTAAAATTCAAGACTTTCTCAGTGGGTACATTCATTTGTGGCTTTCAGATTCATAATTTTTATTTATTTTTTTTAGATTTGCCAATGGTCTTTTGTAGCAATAGTTTTTCATCCATGTGTATTACTGAACTGTGTTGCATTGCCATTGTTAATTTTGTCTATGCTATTAATCATAGACATGAGTGTTCTTTGAAATTTTAGGTCACTACAAATAAATCACTGTAATCATGTTTCCACATGCTCTGTTGCTGCATGAAGTCAAGACATGGATATATGGGAATTGATGTGTCTTTGATGAAATTATGCTTCAAGTTTTGTACCTGCTACCCAATAGTTCTCTAAATGATGTACTTACCCCTTTATTACCTCTCATTAATATTGATTAAGATAGGGAATATGTTTTTTTGTGTGTGTTCTAAACTCCTTACTATCGGTTAACACTGATAGCTAGAATTCCCTTTAAAATAGTTCTTTATAGACAGTGTGGGTGGTAGCTGCTATATCAAGGGTCATTTGTAGCGATTTAATGTTCCCTTGAGAATCAGCAGAAATATAAATAGAAGGACACCCTACCACATGTCATTTCAGTCCCCTTTGTGGGCAAATATGATTTTCCCTAATTCCCTTAATTTATATCACATCTTCAACAATTTATAAATTTTAACAACACAGATACTTTGATATTTATTTTATAGCATTTAAGAAATTTATTTCCATTGCTAAAATTAATGTTTTTAGCCATCATTTTCTAATAAAATTTTACTCTGTTAAAAATCTGTCTTATTTGAGAGACTATAGATTTAGTTCAATTATTTCAGAGACAATTCCTATTCTCTCTTAAGCAAAGGAGATTTTAAATCATATCCTTAAGGCTAGTACTTGATGTTTGCTTTACCTGTCATCAGATCTTGTTCTCCCTGTATAATCATATCGACTTCAAGTGACAACCCAAAGACAAACATAACAGTGCCACCTGCAAGGACAGGAGGCAAAATGGAAATGCTTATGCCTTTTTCTCATTAATGAATATTT